>NW_012267243.1:6386496-6399698 GCF_000151885.1 Dipodomys ordii | reverse complement strand
AGGGAGGGAGGGAGGGAGGGAGGGAGGGAGGGAGGTAGATGGATGAGAATGTGGCGTAGTGATAGAGTGCTTGCCTAGCATGTATGAAGCCCTGGGTTCGGTTCCTCAGTTCCATATAAACAGAAAAAGCCAGAAGGGGTGTTGTGGCTCAAGTGGTATAATTCTAGCCTTGAGCAAAAAGCCTGGGACAGTGCCGAGGCCCTGGGTTCAGCCACAAGAAAGAAAGAGGAGGGGGGGGGGAAGGGAGGAAGCAAGCAAGCAAGTAAGCTATATGTCACCATATATGCTACTTGGTGGATAACATATTAATATAACATTAGAAATCATGAAGATGAAAAATACAGCCATTGGTCAGGAGAGTAGACACACAGTTTGAAAGATTCCATACTAAACATAGTTGGAGAAAGAATTAACATGTTAGCATAAGGAATTCATCTAGACCATAACTGTGACAAAGTGTTAGACAGTAGAAAATGACCAGTGCTGTGGTTGTAGATAAGATTCTCAGAAGAAGCTTATCAAAGGACACATTTGAGCAGTGATCTAACCAAATTAAGTTTGCAAATCACACGAACATAAACACAACAAATCCCTATGTGTGCAGTTCTCACAGCCATAGTATCTATTTTCTATGCTGTTGGGATAATTAAGTTAAATAACATAAATAAAAGCTCCAAGCCTGACACATAATAAAGGTTATGAAACTCTGCTTCCTTTCCTAAGAATTGGAGTTAACAGAGTAGAGTGAGTATAGCACTACCTCTATGTTTAGGTGGTTTCAGTGCTCTGCTGGAGGCCAGCATTCTATGAAGGAGACTCAAATTGGCTGGTGGTCTGTGGATGCAATAATGGTGAGTTTTAACTCTGGCATGTGACAAAGTTGCTGGAACATTGTCAGTTGACTGCATGCCTGTTTTCTCCTGCTGTCTCTCCCTGTAGAACAAATTCTGTTTTCCCCTCTAGCATTAACTAAACAAGTGAGTGGCATCCAAAATGGAGAGATGACATTTCAGCATATCCAAACAGCCTGGCTAGTAGTTTCTGTGCAAACCCTGATACTCTGCCAGAGCAGCGCTCGGCATTTCTCCTCAGTGTCTTGTCTGCAGCCTTGCTGGAGCTGTCAGAGGTCATGGAAGGGGACAGACAAAGCCACCCTCTTTCTGAGCATGGAGCCCTTTTCAACTCAAAGCGCCTGATTAAAACATTTCTTGATGAAAAGAACAAACTATGACTGCTTTCAGTGAACAGCAACAGAATATTCCATTAGCAGAAAGCAGCTTCTTGGGACATGCGAATCTAAGAGAATGGATTGCATTAAAAAAAATACCCCCAGAGTGAAAAAAGAGCAAGTCCTGGGGGCTCAGTGACATTCCAAATTCCATACTAGGGAGGTGGTCATCTCTGCCAAGGCCAGGGGCTGGGAACTGGGGTCTAGAATATGACTCAGGCTGTCATGTACAGCCAACAGATGACCAAGGACACCAGGCAGAGCCATTTATCTCTCCCTTGAGCAAGGCCGATAAGGACTGGTGCAGCGCAGAGGGGCAGTTTGTGTTTTGTTTTTTTTTTAACCACAAGAGAGAAAACATGTTTCACCCTGAGTCCCTTGCTTAGGAAAAAGCGGTTTTCAGAAAAATGAAGAAGAAATATCCCCTTTGGCTGTGGCCAAGGCTGACTTTTGCACTGTCTCTGAAGGCGTGGCAGGCTAATGGCCATGTCCTTCCTCTCTGGGACATGCAGAGAGGTCACTTGGTCAATCATCAATCCCCATCCCCTAGCAGTGCCATCTAGCCTAGTTGCCCACACTAACAAGTCTGCAATGTCTCCTACAATGGTGCCTTGTTGTTCTGAAGTGTTCATCTCACTAAGAAAAAATTATTTGAAAGAAAACAAAGAATTGAACATCTCAACTTTGAGTCAGTAGAGGTAAATGTTCAGGTTTAGAAGAGGAAAAAGAAGAGGAATTGTAGGAATCAACAGTGGACTTTAGTATCTTTCCACATGCTCTGATGAATACTTTCCCCTGGTAGCTTCTGGAGGGGAAAAAAATCCTTGAATTGATGTCACATGCAAAACAACATACAAAGTCAAATGTCTGGGGTGAGGTTAGAGAGATGATCACGTTCCAGGGGAATGTGGGTGGGAATGTGCGTGGACACGTGTGTGGCTCTACACACATCCACCTGTTTTCAGTTCACTTGTCTATCTCACACATGTACAACCAGGCATTAGATGTCAAAGACTGGCATTGTTTAGTGATCAGTATTTACTATGAAGGGTCGCATGCACTGTGGTGTGCTCACTATCAGACTTGATTAAATTAACTCAGAGCACTATAACAACAATCAAAGTAGATGTGATTCTTGCTCTAGGAACAGTCACTTGGCTAGTAAATCCCTTTTTAAAAAGCAAACAAACAAAAACAAAATCTCAGGGCCTGGGCACTGTCCCTGAGCTCTTTTGCTCAAGGCTAGTGCTCTACCACTTGAGCCACAACTCTACTTCCAACTTTTTTTTTTTTTTTGTCGGTCGTGGGGCTTGAACTCTGGGCTGTCCCTCAGCTCTTCAGCTCAAGGCTAGCGTTCTACTACTTGAGCTACAGTGCCACTTCCAGTTTTCTGGCGGTTCATTGGAGATAAGAATTTCATGGACTTTCCTGCCCTGGCTGGCTTTGAACCGCAATCCTCAGATCTCAGCCTCCTGGGTAGCTAGGATTACAGGTGTGAGCCACCGATGCCTGGCCTTCCAACCTTTTTTTTAGTGGGCTAGCTGTGAAAGTCCATCTTGAGATCTCAGCCTCCTGGATAACTAGGATTACAGGCATGAGCCAGCAGTGCCTGGCTTAATGATCCTTTTGTACTAGGAATGGAACCCCCGGCCTTCCACATGCCAAGCAAGAGTTCCACCATAAGCTACATCTCCCACCCTTTTTGAGACTCTCTCCGTGTGTTGCCCAGGCTGGTCTCCAAATTGCAGGCCTGGTACCTCAAGCTCCCAAATGCTGGCATTGTATTTACCACCACACCCAGCTTGACTGGAACTCTTTAATCATGCCAGACAGCTGGTTGCCTACTCACAGAGACTGACAACAGGTCGGTGTGTGAATAATGCAGTTAAGTGTGGTTACATAGTTAAATCCTTTTAAATTTAGTTCCTCATCTTGATAAGAAGTATTGTTCTGAGATACCTTCTTTCCTTATGCCTCCTTCACATTTTTTTATAGTTAACTAGCTTCCTCATGTGATTCTGAAAATCATAACTCCTTCAGATGTCTGAGAGAATATTGGGGACAGAGGTGAGTAGAATATAGCTCTGTTCTTTTCAAGGGAATTTCAGGTCACATACCCACCTTGCACCCCTTCCCTCTGCCTTTGCCCTAAAAAAAAAAAAAATAGCCTTATACAGTGCAGCCCTTCAACTCAAGCACTTATTTGCTCAATTCCCATCGAGGGAGAGACTGGGAAATGACAGCAAAAATCACCTGCTGTAGATTACAGAGCAAAATGGCAATTAAGCCAAAGCAGAAACTAGAATTTTACTGGTTCCCAGTGATCATTTAGAGAAGTACATTTTCAAATTCAATTAGAACCCACTGAGCAGCTGTCAGTGGGGACTGGGTTTAGTCTAATGTTAGTTACTGCAAGATCCTCTCAGGGACACATTTCAAAAACAATGCAAATAATCCAAGTCGTCAACTGACTTTAACTAAGGAAGTTCACTCGACTAGCTAATACCTTAGCTGGGGCTGTGAATGGGAAGATGAATCCTCTGTGTCTCTTCTGAATGAGACTCTGTCAGGAATCCCATCACAGCCCACCTCCTTTGTCTCCAGATGAGCAGCATGCTCGGCAGTTGCTCTCCTATTGGAATTCAGCTATTTTACTTCTATTTTAATCACAGTACATTACTTCTGACCAAACTAGCATCGCTGGACATAATCTACATTGTATGACCTCTTTCAGTTAATGGGAAATGCTTTCCCTCTGTTCATTTTATGTTTTTGCAAAGCAAATTTATCCTGACCAATATTGTTATGCTAATTATATAAGTGCAGTTGGCTCTTTCAGGCAATTTCTATTATGAGAGCTCTTGAAAATGCAATGGAAGAAAGAATAAAATGGAGCAGACATGTAATTAGCCAGATACTGAAAATCCTTTCCCAGGTATTAAAAAATGTATTTTAAGCACAGGAATTTGGGTCTTTGTATCATGGTGTTCATTTTCCATGTCGGGGCCAGGTTGATTCCTGAGTTCCATAGGGTAAAATCTCAGATGACTACAGGGAGCAGAAAGATGTACAACAAGAAGGGTTCGAGTTCTTGTGCATCTGTATGTGTGATAAATGATAACTTTGGAGATGTGGGCCTGAAAGGAATGCTTTCTCATCTGAAGGAGCTGTTGGCTTTAGTTCAGGCACTTGCTATCATAGGCAATGAGCCCCAAAGTGGCCAGAACTCTGGGCTAAGTATTTTAACTTTTAAGTAGCATTAATTTTTTTAAAGATCTGGTTATAATTTGGATATGAATCATAATATCCCAATTCCCATTTCTTGAAGGCTGAGTCCCCAGCTGATAGATCCAATCACTGAGAGGTTAATGGATCATGAGAGTTTTGACCTAGTCAGTGCATTATGGCCTAATCAATCCATTGATGGATGCATAGTTTGATGGCATTTGAGAGAGGTAGTGGGAAATGGGAGCCAGGTTGGAGGAAGTAGGTCTCCTTGGGAAGGTATCAGTCCCTGTCCCTTCCTTTCTAGCTCTCTCTGCTTTGTGGCTTCCATGAGCTGAACAGCTCTGCTCCTCTCTGCCCTGATGCTTGGCCTCACCACAGGTGCTCAGTGATGGGACCAAGGGACCACAGACTGAAGTCTCTGACACTATGAGCCAAAATAAATCTTTCCTCTTTCTAAATTGTTTGTCTCATTTTGTCATAGCAACAACAAAAAAGAAGCTGACTGGCACGATTATTGAACTGGGTCAAATAATTTTATGCAATGGTAGGTTGCCTAAAGAGATGGAAAAAGCTGGTATGTTACTCTTCCAGTCTCCCCTGTCATCCTAATGATTTTGATACTAGACAGGGTAGGGTAGAGGGTGCAGATCCCTGCATGCCAAACAAGTCTCCGACAAACACCAGCTTCATTCTGTTCATTACCTTCAGATAGCATCAGACCCCACAAACTGAGGACTCAATCCCTCAAGACTGTCCCCATTTCAGATGCCAATCACAAGGCCCCCAGGTTGTAACTTGTGCTTCTGACCAACTGACCATAAATTAGGTTTCCTGTGACCTCCCCATTATATTTGATTAATTTGCTCAGATGGTTCAAAGGACTGAAAGAAACACTACTTATGTCTGCCCGTTTATTATAAAGGATATTACAAAAGACACAGTTCAACAGCCAGATGAAAAAGATGCCTAGGGCAAGGAATGGGACAAATGGCTTCCCTGCCCTTTTTAGTGCACCCTCCTGGATTCGCTACCTGTTTGGTACCTCAGCTGAACCAGCTCTCAGAAGCATTCTTTTGCTTGTTTTTTTAATAGAAACTTTATTATGTAGGCATGATTAATTACACCTTGGTCATTAGCAATCAACGCCCCTCACACTTTCCCAATGATGAAAAGTCAGGACTAGAAGCCTCAAGCCTGTAATCCTAGATCACTCTATCTAGGACTCTCTCAATGCCAATTATCTCCTTGGCAGGCTAAAGACTCACTTATCATTTGGAGAGTCCAAGTGATTTTAGGAGTTCACATGATCATATATTTTATAAAATCACACTGCCATTTTGTGAACTGTGCTCTGTTCCTACAGGGGTCATTTCATACCAAAAGGCTTGAAAATGGCCTACAAGTTAGTTGGAACGTCGATCAGGTATCAGATGTAGATGACCTTTTCAGGTTTGCCACAGGAATTTCAAGGTTAAAAGAACTTGCTTTGGAATACTCTGCAATCTTAAGGAGTTGCTGTCTTCTTGGTCCCCCTGGGCTCTTCAAATCCTGAAGAAGATCCCTTCTCTCTTTCCTTATCAATCAGACAGAGATGGGCCACCACAACCCACTACCACTCCAGCCTGGTGCCCAATCTTCATCCTGGGGACACAGGGGAGCAAGTTTGTGGAGCATGAGGGGAAAAAACCCTGCTTCCTCTTTTCTGGGTGTGAGAACACTTGATATGAGCCAGAAAGTCACTAGAATTCGTTCTATAACAAAACTCAACGGATTTCCACCTTGGTGATTATAAAGCTAAAACGAGCAGGGCCAAGAAGTAATAGAGTAGAAATATATTTATTACCTGCAGTAGGTAGGGAGAGCATGGGAGTTATTTCCAAAGTGACGTTCTCCTCCAAAAGGGAAGCACAGTAATTTTATTCAGGGAATGTATGCATAGTAATGTGGGAAAGCACTTTGGGGTGGGTACATTCCCAAAGAGGCTTCGTTCAATATGTGCATTATTGAGCCCACCTAGTTTAAGGCCATAGTTCAAGAAGAAAAGATGGTGGATAGAAATACTTCTGGGAACTCTTAGCTGTAGCCAAAGGAAAGGGCATCTTCACAGTGCATTAGTACAGGGTTTTGATCTCTTTGGCACCTGTTTCATTTAGTTTCTAGTTGCAAACAGGTTACCTGAGGAATTTATTATCAAGCCCTACCTGGTGCTGATATTTGTGTTTCTAAATCCCTGATTCCCTGCTTCTCCCTTGTTCAGCTGCTAGAGTCCTGCCTTCCAAGCAGCAAACAGCTCAATCTTGTTTTAACCTCTAAACAGTTGTTCCTGTCCACAGTATACAAGTGCAACCCTGCCTCTTTCCCAACAGACTCTATCTAGGCCTCAGTCTTCCCTCAGTCCATGTCACTCCAGGCCCAGTCCTGTACTCTGTTCCCCACAGGCTTCCAAGTTTACCCTATCCTAGCCGCAGTCCAGTCATTAAAAACTGTATTTCTAGGACTATCCTCTTCCTGCCAGACTACCTCCTTATCTGCTCACAAGGTTTGGGTGTAAGGAAAGCAGACAGCGTAGATACACGACCCAAGCAGAACAAGGAGGGGGAGAAGTTGCTGCTGATTATGGTAGCTCTAAGCTGTAGCAAGAGACAGGAAGACTGTAAAACACTCAAATCCATTGTCTGGGGAGACTGGGCAAGTTCAAAGCTTTTCAGAGAAGAAGAGAAACAAAGCTCAGGGCTGGAATTAGGAAAGATTTTCTGTCTGTGGAAGGGCAGGAGGGACCAATTAGCTTAAAGAACAACCCTCAAGACTCTGCCCTGTCTTCTACCAGGCAAGTCAGAAATGGAGACCTCCTTTTAGGAAAAAGTGGGGCCTAATTTAAAAGAAATTTAAACAGGCCAGACAAATGCTAAGGGTATTGTAAAGAGGTAAGGGACCTCCCTGGGAACTTGGGGCTGGGCTTCTGTCAAAAGGCTCAGGAAAAGGATCAATGCTTTAAAGGCCTCCATCAGCTCACTAAGAATAAAGAAAATGGGCTGGCTAAACCATTAGTGACTTAAAGCAACATGAGGAATGTTCTCAGATTTAACATCTGAGAACAATGACTTTTCATTATCTCACAGGTACATGGTCCAGAGCCTGACTGTCAAGCCAAGGCCACAGCTGATGGTCAACTAGGCCTGCAATCATCTCAATAATTTATTTGGGAGACAACTCCTTTCCTGTCCACTCAAATGGTTACTGCCAGAATCTAGTCCTTCTCTGAATTCTAGAAGAGGATCACATTTGGAATAAAAGACTCATATTTCTCTGGGTTATTGCCTAGAAACCATTATTTGCTGTGTGGCTCTTTACAAAAGTTAGCTCATGCCAGAAGCAGAAGACTCACACCTGTAATCCTAGCTACTCAGGAGACTGAGATCGGAGGATCATAGTTCAAAGGACACCCAGGCAATAAAAGTCTGTGAGACTTTTCTTTCCAAATAACCACCAAGGGGCTGGGAAGGTGGCTCAGTGGTAGAGCGCTTGCCTTGCATGCATGAGGCCCTGGGTTCGATTCCTCAGTACCACATAAGCAAAAAGAAAAAAAAGCCGGCAGTGGTGCTGTGGCTCCAGTGGTAAAGCGCTAGCCTTGAGCTGAAGAACTGAGGGACAGCGCCCAGGCCCAGAGTTCAGGCCCCACGACCGGATCCCGCCCCCCTAAAAAAAAAAAACAAATAACCACCAAAAAGCTGGAAGTGGAACTGTGGCTCAGGCGGTAGAATGCTAGCCTTGAGCATAAAAACTCAGCCAGAGATAGTGCTCAAGCCCTGAGTTCTACCCTCAGTGCTGGCAAACACACACACACACACACACACACACACACACACACTGTAATATGGAGACAGGCCTCATTAGGGCTAGCAAAGAAGACTTCTAGCTTTCAGTTCCCTACATAAGAAACCTGCAAATCACTGGGTGCCAGTGGCCCAAGCCTGTAATCCTAGCTAATCACCAGGCTGAGATCTGAGGATCACCACTTAAAGCCAGCCTGGGCAGGAAAGTCCGTGAGAATCTTATCTCCAATTAACTACCAGAAAATCAGAAGTGGCACTGTGGCTCAAGTAGTAGAGCACTTGCCTTGAGCTGAAGAGCTCAGGGGCAGTGCCCAGGCCCAGATTTCAAGCCTCACGACCAACAAAAAAGAGAGAAAGAGGGAAAGAGAAAGAGAGAAAGAAAGACGTAAAAGAAGAGAGAGAAAGAAAGAAACTTGCAAATCACTATTCAATCCTAACAAGTAAAATATTGAACAAACTGAAAGAGCAACTCTTTACTTCTTAGATATGAGGTCATGTTGCTAGAGAAAAGAAAGGGATGAAGAGGATCACTGGTAAGAGAGAAGAAGGAAAACAATTCTTGACTTAGCTTCTCAATTTCCACATGAATCACTGGATCCTAAAACCCACAATAAAAAGCATCTCAAAAGGTTTTACATGAAAGGGAATCCATAAGGTAAAAATTTAGCTACAATCCATTTGGCAAAGCAACGAGAAATAGGAAAAGAGAAAGAGTGCTCACTTAACATGCAGGAGGTAGGAGAAGCTCAAAATGGCTGTCCTTGTCTAGAGTATATTGTACCTTCTGAGTTGGGGGTTTCAGTGTCACATCATTAGCAACCCCTAATCACTTTGTTAAGGTCCTAATGAGACAATAGATTTAGTGTGGATCTATTATTGCCTAGTTCATGACATTTAAGAAAATTTCAAGTCACTTAATATCTAAAAGAAGGGAGATTAAATGTATATGCATTCCTGATAATGTACATGCATTAAATGTCTATGCATTCAAGATTTAGTTCTCTTCAGATCCAGTAATTTTCAAGTTTTGGTTTCTTGCTTCTAAAGTCCTGAATCTGGTTTTATTTCCTTAGATTTCTTTTTATTATTCATAATTTCCATGAATTAGAGAGACACACAATACTTACCTACCAGAATAGAAACTCATTACCAGAAACTTCGGTGGGAATGAATGTCCAAAAGTCTAAACTGTAGTTGATGAATTGCTGGAGGCTAAGTGTGAACAAGTCAGAGAGTTAAAAACTCCAGGGGACCCAGACATAGGGAAGTCTCCATTCTCTGAGATTTGTCTGCAAGAACTTAACCAGATGCCTCATTAAATATCAGAGGGAAAAAAAAATCCCTCACACTTCCAAAAGATAGAAAAGGAAGTTGACAATTTTTGACATATGCCCAGGGAATCTCCTCAGGGGACTCTGGTTAACCAGAACCTAACTTCATGCACGTTTATAAAAATTTAACTGACTTGGGAAGAGAGAAACAGTCCAGAAATTCTAGCCACCCTGTAACATCTAAGGTGGGGGGAGGTAAAAGACTAACAGGCACTTATAACATTTATACAAGGAAGAAAAGGAGGCCCCGAATCTCCATAGTCTGCCTACACTGTAGCCTCCTCACTCATCCCGCCTGCAATTATAACTAGAACATCCAAGTTTAACCAGCTTTGTGCAACTGTGCCTGATATGCCACAAAAGAGACATGCCATTCCTGTGCCCTCAAATAAGGGGTGCTGTGGGTTACGGCTATAGAAACATTCTTATGCCCCTTCATGTTATGATAGGGTTTTGTGTCTTAGCTTTTCCACCAATGAAGATGAGCAATACCGTGTCTGTAGAGACTCCTAATAAACAGCTCCCCTAGACAATTCTCAGATAGCCAGGGGCTTGGAAATCTCTCCCCTATCCCTACTGAGTTGCTTAGTATTGTTGTTGTTATATTATTACTATTATTTTCTAATAGTTGTGCAAAGAGGTTTCAATTTACATCCATCTTTGTGTACAGTGTACCCTGATATGTGTCACCCTTCCATTACTTTCCCTTCCTCCTGTCTTTAAAGGTGTTATTTCTTCAATGAGCTTTCTTGAATCAATACGTGTGTGTGTGTGTGTGTGTGTGTGTGTGTGTGTGTGTGTTGCCATTCCTGGGGCTTGAACTCAGGACCTGAGCATTTTTGCTCAAGGTTAACACTCTACCACTGGACCCATGGCGCCATTTCTAGCTTTTGCCTAGTTAATTGGAAAGAAGAGTTTCATAGACTTTCCTGGCCTGGATGGTTTTAAACCTCAATTATAGGCAGTGTCCAGAGAATCAGCCCTTCCAGAAAGCTCCATTCCAGTGTACCTCTCCTTATCTATCTTTTTCGCCTGGCAACAGAAGACATTTTCTGTCCACTTGGAGCACATTGGGATGACACATAGCCCCTGGGGAAATTTTTGAAAGAAACATATTCTGCTTGATCTTTGACCTACACACATACACACAGCCCTCGGCAGGAAGGCCCTGTTCTTGGCCAAGTGAGCCGCAGCATCACCACCCACCAAGCGCAGCTGCTCTGCTAATTTTAGATTTCTGAAAAGCCACCTGTCTTCAAGGAACTTGGGCATACATATCACACCCAATCTCAGGAGGTGATCTAGGGCGGGGCTCAGCTTTTGCTTTTAACACTCATAACACATTTGTAACCTACCAAAGTGACTTTTTTTGGAGGCCACATGCAACAAATGATTTTTTTTTAAAGTAACAACACACTCAACTGTTAACCTGCTGGTATTCTCACCTGCTTTAGCCCCAAAGCACAGGACAGGTCTATCCAGTTCCTGATTTCTACCTGTTCATCCAGGCACCAACTCATATTACACACTACAAAGCATAGCACACCATCTTCCCCTATACTTTGGTCTTTGTCTAATTGTCTGTTTTCTGCCTGCCTGCCTACTTGCCTGACTGCTTGAGACATTTCCAAGTGTTACCTGAGCTAGGAACACCAGGCTAACCTCAACTACCTTCTCAACAAGCACTAAATCTTGAAGATGCCTTTTCTCTTCCCCAGTGTTTTTTGTTGTTGTTCTGGTCTTGGGGTTTGAACTTAAGGCTTTGTTGCTGTCCCTGAGCTGCTTTTCTCAAGGCTATCACTCTACCCTTGAACCACAGCTCCACGTCTGGCTTTTTTTGGTAGTTTATTGGACTGGTTTCAAACCTCAGTCCTCAGATCTCAGCCTCCTGAGTAGCTATGATTACAAGCATGAGCCACCAGCATCTAGCCTCCACAGTGTTTTGTTTTGTTTTGTTTTTGGTCAGTTGTGGGGCCTGAACTCTGGGCCTGGGCGCTGTCTTTCAGCTGTTCAGCTCAAAGCTAGCACTCTACCACTTGAGCCACAGTACCACTTCTGGCTTTTTCTGCTTATGAGGGGTTGAGGACTGGAACCCAGGGCCTCATGCACGCAAGGCAAGCAATCTACCACTGAGCCACCTTCCCAGCCCTGAAAACCTCTGATCCTCTCTATTCTGCAGCTTTTGTCCTGTTCCAGGTGCTCCCCAGCGCTCTCCTGCACACCTCTGTGGTTTGTTGACTGAAGCTCTGCCTTCTGTACAAACATGAGTTTTCTTCTATTAATCAGGGCCGATCTCTAGCTTCAAAGCCTTCAAGTTCTGTCAGATTCTCCATCTGCAGGTGAGAGTCACCTGAGCAGCATAAAACAAGATTGGAGCTCAGCTTCTCACCCTAGAAATTCTGACTTAATTAGACGGTATGTAGACAGCATCTGTCCAACAGCTCCCTTCTTCATCCATGGTTTTAGCTTCCACCATTCCTGGTTTCCACAAACAACTAGGATTTGAAAATATTAAATGGAAAATTCCAGAAATAAAACAACTTCGAATTTTAAATTTCATGCCCTTCTGAAGAGCAAGATAAAATCTCCAGCTATCCTGTTCCATCCTGTCCCAGGATATCACCTCTGAGTCACCCTTTTGTGCAGCATAGCTAAGCTGTCTGTTGTGGCCCACCCACTCATTACTCAGTGACCATCTGCCTTATCAGATCAACTGTCAGGTATCAGAGTGCTTTTATTCCTGTAACCCTTATTTTTCCTTAGTAATGATTCTAAAGCTTGAGAGCAAAGATGCAAAGGGGGCATCTGATCCCGAGGCATGGAAAGACGCTTAGCTCTAGAAGTTTGTGGCAATTATGCCACAGGGATTGTGTCAGAGGAGAGAGAGAGGGAGAGAGACAGAGGAGAGGAGATAGAAAGAGAGAGAGGTTCAGTTATACTCTCCACAATTTCTGACACTCACTGGTAGTCTTGGTCTATATTCTTCATAAGAAAGAGAAGATGGTGCATTTCTTTTTTAACTTCCCTAGGAAGTTCTAATGTGCAACCAGAGTTGAAAGCCACTGGCTTACAGGATGAAGTCCAAGCTCCTTCCCCTAGCACCTAAGATGTTCCCAGGTTGGGCCTGCCAACCTTCCCAGCAGCCTCCACGCTGACCTCGCCCCACCTTCAGATCACCAGCCACACTGAAAGCCTTGCAGTTCCCCCGCGCGGAGCCAAGACTTAGGCTCCACCCACCACCGGAAGTGCCCGCCCGCTGGCCCAACATCCGGTGAAGCCATCTTGAGGGCCTACCTTGGCGTGTTCTCTCACCTCCTCTAGCTACTAAAAATGTGAGTGTGTCTTCATTTATCAGATGATTTCTTTGTTGCTTTGTATGTCCCTCCCCCACGGTATAACCCCTGCTTTCACTGTACTTGATGTTGGTATAATTTGGGGAGGGGAAGGGGAAAAACAAATCGTTTAACTAGGGATACAGGGTGGACCCATTGCAACAATGAGATGTACAAGACGTTATGTGGAAAACGAACTTTACAACTTTGGTGGGGAGGTGTGGAGGGTTGAGGGGGGTGTGGAGGGTTG
>NW_012267243.1:6379008-6386446 GCF_000151885.1 Dipodomys ordii | reverse complement strand
GGGGGGGGCAGGGGGAGGGTGGGAAGGGATGGGAAGGGGAAACAAAGGAGGAAGCCACAATGCTTGATAAGAAATGTACTCATTATCTTGCCCATGTAATTGTAACCCCTCTGTACAGTATTTTCACAATAAATAAATACATAAAAAGAAAACAAATGGCAACCAAAAAAAATGTGAGTGTGTCTTTACTACCAAGCAAACACCCTGGCTTATGGTGGTTTCTCCATATCCCTCTTCCTCAATGTTTTTTTAATTTCTGGGGCCCAAAGCTGTTAAAAGTACAGCAGAGCCTCCCAAGCTTTAAACTCTTGACTTCAAAAGCTGCCAGGCCCGGGGTGCCTACTCCGTGGCTCTCTCCAGCAGGGGTTACCTGGCCTCCTGTCTCATTGCTTTGGAATTTCTTGACAGACAACGTTATCTGTTCTACATACCAGGTGGGCACTCTCCAAAGGCAGACTCAACTCCTGAGGTAGATGTTCTCACTTCTAACAGTACTGATGAGCCTTTCTACTGTCAGTTCCAGAGTCCCTAAGGAGAGAATCCCATAGTCTGACCCTGTTTATCAGCAATAGCCAGTTATAATTGAGCATCTAAAGGCAGGCTTTGGGGAAAAAAATCCTAAGATTGCCAGTACATTAAGCCAGCTTTTCATTACTGCGAATAACACTACGTGAGCTATCAACTTATTTTGTCTCACAGTTTCAAAGCTGATTAGCCCTTTTGGCTTGGGTTTGGGGTAAGGCAGTCATCATGAAGGGGAGAGTGTGTTGGTGCACCCCTAGTTAGGGCACAGGGCCTCTAAAGAATATCTTTCAGTGGAAGGCTTTGCTGGCTTGTTTAGCAGAGACAAGTTTGGGGAAAATGCAAGATTGTTTCAAAAGTTCAAGAGAATAGATTGTCTCACCTCCATCCTTCCTAGTTCTTCCATAATCTTCTGGGTGGGGAGCTTCCATGCTAATTAAGAATTACAGTTCCTCTGCTATAGGCTTGCAGTGATTCAGGTCAGTTGTCCTATGCTTAATTTGCATAGATGTAACCAATCAGAGTACAGCCCAAGCTTAAAAACCCCCACCCAAGGGCAGAGAAGCAGTAATTTATTCCCTGAATAAAGTTCTCTGCCCTCCCCTTCCTTACAGATGAGTGGTACCCACCTCAAACAGCAGAAAAATGGGATCAGCAGGTAGATAATCAAATTGATGGTAGTTACATCTCAAGAGCCAAGGGATGCTTGGACTATGTGATAACCATATGTTGATTTTTTTGGGGGGGGTCCAGTTGTGGGGCCTGAACTCTGGGCCTGGGAGCAGTCCCTCAGCTCTTCAGCTCAAGGCTAGCGCTCTATCACTTGAGCCACAGTGCCACTTTTGGCTTTTTTCTTTTTGCTTATGTGGTGCTGAGGAATTGAACCCAGGGCCTCAGGCATGCAAGGCAAGCGCTCTACCACTGAGCCACCTTCACAGCCCGATAACCACATGTTGAGACAGCAATAAGAACCAACATATGATCTTAAAGAAGCTCATCATTATCATTATTAACTAAAACCATATTAGTTATGGATGTCAGGGAGGTATCACAGAAAAGCTGGAACTGGATATAGTCCTTGGAGGATAAGAAATGAAAACATGGTTGGTTAAGGCAGTGTCAGCCAGGAGCCTGTGTGTCTCTCTGTGGCTGTGAATGGAAGGGACTGAGATGGTGGGATCTGTTGGTAAGTCTAGAAATGTAGGGCTGGTCCAGTCTGAACATCTGTTAAGTGCCATTTAAAAATGGTGGTTCTCACTGCTTAGGACAAAGTTTCCTTAGAAGATCTCAGTTCCTGGGCAGGAGAAGTTGGTATTAGCAGACCCAGGAGAGGTACAGGAAGTCTGAGTTAGAAGCCTGGACACACTTGAATTCCTTCACACTTCATGAAGCACCTGCCTGCAGTGCCTTATCTAATTATCACAGAATCACTACCATGTGGGCCAGGCTAGCTTTTGTTTTGCCCAGAAATCCATTGAAGAAAACATGACTTAGTTCAGTGAGTAACTTTCCTGAACATCTAACTTGCAAAAGTGACAGACAAGAGGTCTTCTGATTCCAAAACCTGTGCTTGTTCCTCTGTATCAGGCCATTAATATTGCCGTAAGGAGCTTGTTAGTGGAATTTGTTTGCTAGACCTCTTTCTTTACTAACTACTGCCAGGTCACTGTCACTGTGACCTGGACAGCAGACTCTGTCCTCAGTGACTGCCTGCCAGACAGTCACTTTTTAGTGCCCATAAGTAGAAATGGAGGGGGCAACCCTGGTTTGACCATGTGATTTCACGGACTCTCTCCTGGCCTCTCAGCCTTCCCACTTTGGGCTATCCTCTTCCTTAATACTGAAGTACAGGACACAATAAGCACTCTGACTCACAGTGGCTGAATAAAACAGCCCATTTCTCTTAGGCCCTCTTATTCAGCTCTCTGCTTTTTTGTTGCCTTCCCTCTCATTCAGACTTTGAAGAAAGTCTTCCTGTAATGCTCATCTGTGTTGAGTCAGTCTCTTCAGACCATCATTAGCACAGCCTGTCCCCTTTTAGGGTGATTGGGATTAAAGTCTGATTATATATTTTGGTTTTGGAATGACACTGCCAGATCTTTGAATGCTATGTCATTTCTGGTCCAGTGGCCTTATGAGGAACGGGGGAGGGACTGGTAAGAGATGAGGGGACCAGTTAGAACACATTAGAAGTCAAAACTTTTTAACCTAATTTAACCATTTGAGATCACACAGCCAGCTGAGAAAAGAGAGCATATTTGTCTTGAATTCCTCCATGCTCTTGACCAAGAAGGATTGTTTTTAGAAGACATTCTGAGGTCAGCTTGGGTTTGCCTGAGGGCTGAGGAAGGGCTCCTAGAAAACATCTTCTGTATGTCTGGTGCTCAGCATTGTCACCTGCAACACCATCATCCAAGATAGGTGATTCTTTTTCATTATTTCCAACAACAATAATAGTAACAATAATAACTACATTAAGTTGGAATACAAGGAAAGAAAGAGGATAATTCAGGGAAAATATTTTCACTGGAAAGATGCTTATCATATCACACTGAATGGTGGAGAAAAGGCTGAATATAAAAGTATATGAAGATTTAGAGGCATCACTGAAGTGATAGAATGGTAACTAGCAGTTCGTGGAAGTGATAGAATGTTAATTAGCAGCCTGGCGTCCGTGGCTCATGCCTATAATCCTAGCTACTCAGGAGGCTGAGATCTGAGGATCACAGTTCAAAGCCAGCCTTGGCAGGAAAGACCGGAAGACTCCTATCTCCAATAAACCACTAGAAAACCGGAAGTGGAGCTGTAGCTCAAGTGGTCGAGCACTTGCCTTGAACTGAAGAGCTGAGGGACAGCGCCCAGGCCCAGAGTTCAAGCCTTGCATCCAAAAAAAAAAAAGAATGCTAACTAGCAGAAAAAGCTGAAGGACATGAGACTTTGAGTTCAAGCACCAGTACTGGTATAAAAAAAAATGCCTCCATCAGAAAGAATGACATTGCTCCATCTGTTAGGAAATGGAAAGACTTGGAAAAAATTATATTAAGTGAAGTAAGCCAGGTCCAAAGAAACATAGATCCCATGGTTTCCCTTATTTGCAATAACTAGTATATGTTTGAGTCTACCAGATAAGTTGATGTTAGGGGAATGAACCCCAAAATAAGTATTCAAATGTGTTTTTTTTCCTTTCATGCAATTGTTTCTAACATATTTACAAGATGAGTTCTATGTTGCTTTGTATGTCCCTCCCCCATGATATAACCCATGCTTTCACTGTTGATGTTGGGATAATTTGTGGAGGGGAAGGGAAAAAGCAAATCATTTAACTAGTGATACAGGTGGACCCATTGCAACAATGAGACGTACAAGTCATTATGTCGAAAAACGAACTTTACAACTTTGGTGAGGGGGGGAAGGATCGGGTGGGGGGAGCGGGGAGTATGGGAAGGGATGGGAAGGGGAAACAAAGAGGAGGCAACAATGCTTGAGAAGAAATGTACTCATTATCTTGCCCATGTAATTGTAACTCCTCTGTACGGTATTCTCACAATAAAAAAAAACAGCAACAAAAAACAACTATATGATCACTGTGCTGCTAATAATATTTTAAAAGTATATATAAGATGGAATGGGGTGGTGCAGGCTTGTGATCCTAACTACTCAAGACACAGAGAACTGGAAGTTAAATTTAAAGGCTAGCCCTGACAAAAAGTTTATGAGAACCTATTTGAGTAAGCAAAAAATGTGAGACATCTGAAAAATAACAAAAGCAAAAAGGGGCTTGGTTACAGTGATGGAGCTTCTGCCTAATATGTAAGAAGCCCTGAGTTCAAACTCCAGTACCAGAAAAGAAAAAAGAAGTTTCTTAGTTGGCTGACACTAACTATACCACTTAAACCATGCTGATTAGATTTCACTAGACTTCATCTCCAAAATAAGCATCAAAATATGGGGATTTTTGCTGGTTGTGTTGGAGATGGAGTTTGGCAAACTTTTCTGCCCAGGCTGGCCTTAAACCATGATCTTTCAGAGCTCCGCTTCCTGAGTAACTAGGATTGAAGGTGTGAGCTACCAGGGTCTGTTTTTGGCACTTTTTCTAAGTAGCTTTTACTTTTATCAATATACTTTTCTGTGTCTTTCTAAAGTTCTACAACAAAATTGTATTTTAAGTGAGAATAATAAATGTTTTTATTATAAAGATTATCTACTATTATGATAAATAGAAAAGTTGTTTGTTTGTTTTTTTTTCCAGGCGTGGGGCTTGAACTCTGGGCCTGGGCACTATCCCTCAGCTCTTCAGCTCAAGGCTAGTGCCTACCACTTGAGCCACAGCACCCTTTCTAGTTTTCTGGTGGTTTATTGAAGAGTCTCATAGACTTTCCTGCTCATGCTAGCTTTGAACCTGGATCCTCAGATCTCAGCCTCCTGAGTAGCTAGGATTAGAGGCATGAGCCCCTGGTGCCTGGCTAGAAAAGTAGTATTCTTGATTAACTTTTCTAGACTTATAGAATTCTATTTTTAAAAAACCATAAAAGCATGTAGTATTTATTATTCCACATCCCGGTCATATTTTCTTATAGGACCTACCCCATTCTTTTTCTGAAAGGGTCCTAACATATTTTTTATTATCATTAACTATTGTACAAAGGAATTGCCATTGAACAAAGCAGTCTGTGAATACAGTATATCTTGATCGATGTCACCCCTTCCAGCATTCGCACCCATACCTTACCATTCTTAATAGCAATGGTCAGATTCCATTGAATAGCTTTATCATTACCTAATCATTCTATATTTATACATACTTAAGATGCTTCTACAGTTTCTAATGTTATAAATAGACTATATATCATTATATATAACACAAATTTCACTGTATCCAAATAATAACTACCTAGCCATAGAATTACTGAGTAGAAGGGAATACACATATGTAGTTTTTGATAATTTGTCAACTTGCCACTGGCATTAACTATGGGTTAAAACCTTTCTAACCTTTGACAATTTGATACATAAAAAGCAATGGAGATGCTTTTTTTAAACAAAATATTTATAAAGAAAAAAATTTCATTATTGACCAACACCTAATGTATGCTTCACCCACCACAGTGACTGTTGCTTATAGTCACAGCCATTGGGAGGCTGAGACAGGAGGATTTCGTGAGTCCAGGAGTTCTGGGCTACAGTAGACTATCCTGATGGTATCCACACTAGCTTCATCATCAGTATGGTAACTCCCAGAGAGCAAGGGACCACCAGGTTGCCTAAGGAGAGGTCACAAACTAAGCAAGCCCAAACTTTGGTGCTTATTGAAGTATATGTTTTAACAGGCCAAAATATATCAGATAATTATGCTATTCTTCTAACCAAGATCATGTAACTCAGAGTTGCAATATTTTTCCCTTGGTATTCACTTAGGAAAAACGATGGCTTATTGTTCTTGTCAGTGTACATCTACTAATGAAAGCCCAACCCTGTTATATATAGTAGGACATACTAGCTATCTGGTGACATGTAATTACGGGGATCATGAGGCAGTGATTAAAATTTTCATCCTTGTAATTGAATGACCAAAAGGAATGCATCACATTACAAAGTTTAGCAGAAAAGAAGGAAGATTTTCAAAGGAGTAATTTCCCAGGGATGGTATAGAGTCTGTATCCATCCCACAGGACAGTGAAGAGCAAGAGACAGGGCTGAAAACTTTGCATACCAGATTTTGTGTCACAGGACCACCAGTTTAGGTGCTTGGGAAAGAAGCGTTCATGTCCTTTGTGATCAGGATTCTTTCAAAAAAAAGCTCAGCTTTTCGGAGTGGCTGGTGGGTGGGTTTGGTTCTTGTTTTCAAGCTCTAAGTTCTGAGCCACAGCCAGATTTCATTGCTCACATGTCCACTCAAATGACAGGTTTTAATTATTGTACTGATAGTAAAAAATTATAAAATGACTTCATTATATCAATAAAAGCCAGAAACAAATTAAACCAATATTCCTTTTGAAATATTACTTTAAAATATTTTGAACAAGGAGATTTTTCTGTATTAAATTGTATTTCCAAAAGAAATAGAATCTAAAAGCCTATGTTATATTTTTTAAAATGGAGAATTCTTCAAAGCAGAAACAAAGGCAGTGTGCTTTGGCTCCCATTTCCAGTTAGACGCATGGTACTGAAATGCTGACCATTAGTTCAACAAGGGCAAGGAATACAGGCATAGACATGGGAAGATGACATTAACTTGTAAAACCCAAGAGATGAACTGGGCACCAGTGGCTCATGCCTGTAATCATAGCTACTCAAGAGGCTGAGATCTGAGGATGGTGGTTCAAAGCCAGGCTGGGCAGGAAAGTCTGTAAGACTCTTTTTTTTGGTCTTGAGTGGGATTTGTTTGTTTGTTTGTTTATTGTTGGTCATGGGGCCTGAACTCTGGGCCTGGGTGCTGTCCCTCAGCTCTTCTGCTCAAGGCGAATGTTCTACCAGTTGAGCCACGTCACCACTTCTGACCTTTTTTGTTTATGTGGTGCTAAGGAATCGAACCCACGACGTCATGCATGCAAGGCAAGCACTCTACCACTGAGCTACCTTCCCAGCCCCAGTCTGTGAGACTCTTATCTCCAGTTGACTACCAGAAAATCTCCAGTTGACCACCACAAAACCAGAAGTGGCACTGTGACTGAAAGTGGTAGAACTCTAGTTTTGTGCAAAAGAGCTCAGGGATAGCACCCAGGCCCTGAGTTCAAACCACGACTGACAACAACAACAACAAAAAAACAACAACAGCAACAAAAAAAAGATGAGGGGTGATAAGAGTCATAGAAAGTAGCATAAATCCACAGTATGTGGTGGTATTCTTTTGGGGGTCCGGTCATGGGGCCTGAACTCTGGGCTTGGGCGCTGTCCCTCAGTTCTTCAGCTCAAGGCT
>NW_012267243.1:6378133-6378668 GCF_000151885.1 Dipodomys ordii | reverse complement strand
TTCTAGAACAGTAATAAAAACAAATTCTTGGGTATTGACTCAACTGAGAAAAATAAATTATCTTATTCAAAGATATAAAATACCATAAGAGGAAAATTAGAGACTTTTCAAATGACAAAATTTATTCTGCTTCTGATTAAGAATAGAATCAAATTCATAGATCTTGAATGAGTATGTGAATTAAATTTCCTTGAGATAATTTGTAGACTTTGACAAATACTAGGAAATTCATCCAAAAGAGCAGTCAAGAATAACAAAATCTTTTATCTTTTTTTAAAAAAACTTTCTGATATACCCTATTAAATTTGAAAATATGACAGCTAAGTCTTCATAAAACTTACATAGTATTCACTTCAAAACAGAGAGAAGGAAAAAATCACTAATTAAACAAAATGTATCTGCCAGAAATAGATTCAGCTGCGTTGGTGAAAAATATATTTGGGGGGACTGGGAAGGTGGCTCAGTGGTAGAGCGCTTGCCTTGCATGCATGAGGCCCTGGGTTCGATTCCTCAGCACCACATAAGCAAAAAGAAA
>NW_012267243.1:6376760-6378083 GCF_000151885.1 Dipodomys ordii | reverse complement strand
AGTAAGGTTCCCTTCTGTCCACATCCCCTCCAGCATCTGTTGTTTGTTAGAGTTCTTGATTATAGCCCTTCTGACTGGGGTGAGGTGGTATCTCAATGTTGTTTTGATTTGCATTTCTTTTATGGCTAGAGAGGTTGAGCACTTCTTTATATGTCTATTGGCCATTCTTATTTCCTCTTCAGAGAAGTTTCTCTTTAAGTCTTTAGCCCACTTATTTGTTGGGCAGTTGTTTCTTTGAGGACTTGTTGTTGGGGGGGATAAACAAAATGTTTTTTAAGTCAAGTTGTTTTGGATAAATAACTGCTTTGTTTTTCTTGCAGTGTCACAATGATGAAATCAAGGATGTGGTAAATGTTTATTTCTTTTTGATCAGATAACGTAATTAGTAGTCAAATGGCAAATATTTACTTGTGAGCTGGCATGCTCCTTTGAACTCCTATAACCAAACACCAAATGCTCTTCCTTCAGTGCCCCAGGCAGCTTTTTCTCTCACAGATCTCTGCGTGGTCCCATCAGTTCTGTCTGCTGTTTCTTCACTGAGAGAGAGCTTGAGATGAGATCCTCCCTTGGCTCAGGGATGGGAGTATGGGTGGCCAGATTCTGCTCCACCTGCACAGAAGAATGCTGTGGTAGCAGAAATAATGAAGACGTTAGCTCTAAGACATTTTTTTTTTTATCAGTCCTTGGGCTTGAACCCTGGGCCTGGGTGCTCTTCCTAAGCTTTTGTGCTCAAAGCTAGCACTCTGCCACTGGAGCCACAGCTCCACTTTCACCTTTCTAATGCAGTTTTCTTAGAATTGCTATTATGACCCTGAAAATATGATGCAGCACTTAGTCCCAGCACCCATCTTGACTGCTGTGTTCTTGGTGTCAGCTTAGACCATATATTGGCAAAAAAGAGAAAAATTAGAAAGGTTGTTTTTTTGTTTTTAGGTTTGTTTGTTTTTGTTTTTGTTTTGTATATGTGTGTTTTGTTTTGTGCCAGTCCTGAGGTTTGAACTTAGGATGCTGTCCTTGAGGAGTTTTTTTGTTTTGTCTTTTGTTTTTTTCTCAAGGCTTACACTGTACCACTTGAGTCATTGGCTTGACTTCTGGCTTTTTGGTGGTTAATTGGAGTCTCACATACTTTCATGCCCAGCCTGGCTTTGAACAGCAATCCTCAGATGTTAGCCTCCTGAGTAGCTAGTATTACAGGCCTGAGTCACCAGCACCAAACAGAGCCAGAACGTGTATGAGCTGATTTTCAAAATTTCTATTTGTTCTGTGAAAGTTTTTTTTCTCTTATACTTTTTTTTGGGGGGGGGGGTGGTGTCCGGTCGTGGG
>NW_012267243.1:6371430-6376710 GCF_000151885.1 Dipodomys ordii | reverse complement strand
AGTGGTAGAGCACTAGCCTTGAGCTGAAGAGCTGAGGGACAGTGCCCAGGCCCAGAGTTCAGGCCCCACGACCGGACCCCCCCAAAAAAAATATAGATAGATAGATATAGATATATTTGGGCAGCAAAGGCAGGAATGCCACCATTATAACAAGAGAAAAGAAACATTATTTCAACAAAATTGTGGGGGAAACTTACCAGGAATTATGTATCTATAATATATACATATTATATGTGTATTGTAGATAGAAATCTCTGACTGCATTGAGAAATTAGTGAAAGCTGCCTGTGCGTTTGTGTGTTTATGTGGTTTTGTTGCTGTTGCTGCTTTATGGAGTCAGAGGGAATGTCCCCCTCCTCTCAGAGCAGGCACCAGCCTTTGTGTTCCTGTGTTCCTGGCTCCCGAGAGGTATGTTTTATGTTTTAGGATCAAGTGTTTGTTTGGGAGCACTGGTTCCAGGTGATGGGGATGAGATGGGGATAATAGATGGGGATGAGATATAGAGTTAGACAGAAGCTTTATTCCAAGGAAAAGACAATTGATTATCTGGTTTGAGGGAACCCTAGGAAGGAAGAAATGACAGGGACCAGGAGGCAGTGGGAACTTGAGTGGAGCATGGCTATTGATGTTGGAAAGCTGGAAACCAAGCTACTGAATTTAGGGCCAGCTACCACATTGTCTGGTCTAGTGAAGAGGGACCCAGTAGCAGGGCCTTGGGAAGTCCATGCAAGTTTGGTACCATGCAGCCTTCTGTGGCCTTCTGGTACAGAAGTAGTGACCAGAGTGATGGCAGGGGCCTCTTTCTCCATCCCTCTCTGTGTAACTCCTGAGTGCCCATGACTATAGGCATGAACTTGGTTTTCTAGGATTACCACGCCTATCTTCATTTTCTTCCATTAGACAATGACTCAAATCTGAAGTCCTTATTTAGTAAAACATTACTACTGTCCAGGGTAGTGGTGGGACTCAATGCTGCCCGGTCTGAACTGCAGTCAGAACTACCCGATTACACACTGCTTGATAGCATACATCTGTTGTCTCATCAATTGTATATGCTGTTACCTGCTGACATTCTTCCCTGGGGCTTATGAGAAGCTAAACTGAGATATGCCACAAAAGTCTTTGTAAAGCATAGAGCCCTATAAGCTCTAAGGTCTTGTTTTTGACACTCTTAAGAGTCAATGCACTTAAATCCTAGAGTGCATTAAAGTCACATGACTTGCTAGTTTAAAATGCTTATTTGTATACTCTACTTTCATAGTTTAATTGAGATTGAGGATCCCAGAGATGTGTGTGTGTGTTTGTGCGCGCGCGCGCGCGCATGCGCATGTGTATGCATGCGCACACATGTGCATATATACGTGTGTGCATGTATGTGTGTGGTAACAAGCTTTGAACTCCAGGCCTTATTCTTGTTAGGCAGGTGCTGTCCTGATGAACCATACCTTCAGCCTTTTTTGACGGATTATTTATGTTTTTAGATGGGATCAACTTAAGTATACCTACACTAGGAGCCGCCTATTTGAAACTTTCTATTGTAACTCCCTGCTGCTTCTGTTGAGATTAGAGTTTTCTGTCCAGGACTGGCCTGGTACTACAATCCAGCAGATCAGACAAACCAAACAAGTATGAGGTCCTAAGTAGCATAATTTTTTTTAATTCAAAGGTTGAGCTAGGCACTGGTGGCTCATACCTATAATCCTAGCTACTTAGGAGGCTAAGATCTGAAGATCATGGTTCAAAGTCAGGTGAGGTAGGAAAGTTCATGAGACTCATCTCCAATGAACTACCAAAAAATGCTAAAGGTGGATCTGGTCTCAAGTGGTAGAACACTAGCCTTGAGCAAAAAATAGAAGCTCAAAGACAGTGTCTAGGCCCTAACTTTACGCCCCAGGAGCAGCACACCCACAAAACACAGGGGTTGTTGAGAGATGGTATACCTTCTAGCTGGTAGTTCTGGCACTCTCCTTGTATCATACCTAAATTCAGTCAGCAAAGAGGAGAAATGGTACTATCTCAGATGTACAAAGTATTTCTCTGTGTATGTTAGAATTTAAATAGATGGCCACACCAACTTAAGACAAAAAAAAATATTATCCAGAGGGCCATATACCAGCTGGAACTGGGGGATTCTGCTCCATATAAAAGCATGAAATGGAATTGGATGGGGGTGGGGAGGGGTGTAATAATCCTCAGTCATAACCAGTATATCCTGTGCTCAAGGCAATCTGACTTGGGTTTCCTCTTGTATGCATTCAAACAGATTCTAATTGATGCTAGCTCGTAAGTGCTGTCTTACCCAGAATCCCCAGTCACCTGCTGAGGGCCCTGAGAGCATCTCAAGGTCTTTCCTTATCTCTTTCCCCAAGCTTAGAACACAACCTGGCACATAAAAACACTTGACAAATATTTGCTGAATTGAGCAAAATTAACTTAGATTTCAATAGCTTTTTGACTTGTCAGTGTGGCTTTGGGAAAGTCATAAAAGCTGAACCTTAGTTTCCTTCTGTAAATGAGGCAAGTAATACCTACCTTCAAATGTTGTTAACCATGTTAGTGGCAGTGTGAGAAGTCCAGCAGGTCTCCCAGCACACGCCTGTGTGGTATTTTTCCAAGTTACCCTTACTTATATTTGATGTTTTAAGAACCTTGAAAATGGGTTATACCGTGAAGGAGGGACATACAAAGCAAAACAACAAAAAAATCACATGGTACCTTATAAATAGTTAGAAACAATAGCAAGGAAGAAAAAACCACTTGTGTCCCTATCTTGCGGTTCATTTCACTTAACATCATCTTATCTGACCTTTTCTGCTTGTCCCAGACATATACTAGTTATTGCAAATAAGGGAAACCATGGGACCTATGATGTTGGTATAATTTGGGGAGGGGAAGGAAAAAACAAATTGTTTGAATAGGGATACAGATTGATCCATTGCAACAATGAGCTGTACAAGACACTACATCAAAAAACAAACTTTACAATTTAGGCAGGGGTGGAGGGGTAGGGGGGTGGTAGTTGAGGAGGTGGGAGGGAAGGGATGGTAGGGGAAAAACAAAGGAGGAGGCAACAATGCTGGCTAAGAAATGTACTCATTACCTTGCTCATGTAATTGTAACCCCTCTGTACAGTATTTTTACAATAAAAAAGCTTAATTTAAAAAAAAGAACCTTGAAGTTTAGAAATGAGGGATTTGGAGTAATAATTGAAACACAAATGAAAACCTGATGAAATCTTATTCTTAGGAAAATATAATTGCTGAGTTTGTAGAAAACTTCAAAGGGATTTTTTTTGGTAATTTTTTTTTTTTGGTCAAGAGGCTTGAACTCAGGGCCTGGGTGCTGTCCCTGAGCTGTTTTGCTTAAGACTAACACTCTACCACTTTGAGCTCCACTTCTGGTTTTCTGGTGGTTAATTGGAGATCAAAGACTAACTTTCCTACCTGGGCTCTTTGAACCATGATCCTCAGTTCTCAGTCTCCTGAATAGTTAGAATTACAAGTATGAGCCACCATCACGCAGTGTTTTTGTTAACATTTTGAAGCCTGGTTAAATATCAAATTGTTACTTAGTGAGTAGAGTGTAAATGAATCAGAACAAGTGCAGCTTTGAGGATTTAAACCCCAACTAGAAAGTGTTCTTGTATTTTCTTGCTATCCAGGGTCTGAAAAAGGAGCCTAATGTGCTACCCAGAATGACCTCAGCAAATGGACCACTCAAGAACCCCAGGCCAGCGGGTTGCTGATGGCTTATACCTATAATCCTAGCTATTCAGGAAGCTAAGGTCTGAGGACTGCAGTTCAAAGCCAGCCTGAGCAGGAAAGTTCATGGTTTATCTCCAGTAAGCCACCAGAAAAATGGAAGTGGCGCTGTGGCTCAAGTGATAGAGTACTAGCCTTGAGCTGAAGAACTGCGGGACAACACCCAGACCCAGAGTTCCAGCCCTATCACCCACAAAAATAGAAAGAAAAAAAGAAAAAGAAAGGAAAAAATGAAGAAAGGAAGAAAGAAAGAAAGGAAGGAAGAAAGGAAGAAAGAAAGAAAGAAAGAAAGAATCACAGGCCACTTTATTGTATCTTTGCCACAGTAAGGACTTCATAACTTGCTGTGATTTGTTGGCTTTTCCTTATTTGTTTGTTTTCCTTCTTTTATTTGGTTAAAAAGAGGAGGGAGAAAACAGGACCATCTGTTTTGTTCATTGTATACTCATCAAGGTATGCAAACAAATGGAAACTTCTGTGAAAATGCCCTCTGATAAGAAATGAGACTCCACCAAATGGTTTCACAGCCAAATTCTACAAGGCCTTCAAAGGAGAACTCCAGTTTTCCTCAAACTCTTCAACAAAATTGAAAGTGAAAGATCACTACCAAACTCATTCTATGAAGCTAGCATAACCCTCATCCCAAAACCAGACAGAGACTCATCATCTCTTTGATGAACATTGATGCAAAACTTCTCAATAAAATTCTGGCCAACTGAATTCAACAACTAACCAAAAAATTCATACACTATGATCAAACAGAATTCATTCCAGGGTTGCAAAGCTGGTTCAATATATGCAAGTCAATTCATGTAATTCAACACATTAACAGGAGCAAAGTCAAGAACCACATGATCATCTCAATAGATGCAGAAAAAGCATTGACAAGATTCAACATCCCTTTATGATAAAAGCTCTGGAGAAGCTAGGAATCCATGGAATATTCCTCAATATATTAAAGATTGTATATAATAAATGTTCAGACAGCATTAGGAATGAGACAAGGATGTCTACTCTCTCCACTCCTTTTCAATATAGTACTAGAATTCCTAGCAAGAACAATAAGGCAAGAGAAAAACAAAAGAGATCCAAATAGGAGAAGAAGACATAAAACTATCCCTCTTTGCAGATATGAGCCTATATTTAAAGAACCCTACACATTTCTCTGCCAAGTTACTCAAGCTGATCCAAAACCATTGGCAAAGTAGCAGGGTATATATTAACCCACAAAAATCAATAGCTTTTCTGTTTGTAAGCAATGAGAAGAGAGACTGAAATCAGGAAAGCAACTCATTTGTAATAGCCTCAAAAAAATAAAATACCTAGGAATTAACCAAAGATGTGAATGACCATTGTGATGAAAACTTTAAAAATCTTTTTTAAAAAAGGGCTGGGAAGATGGCTCAGTGGTAGAGTGCTTGCCTTGCATGCATGAGGCCCTGGGTTCGATTCCTCAGCACCACATAAGCAAAGAAAAAAAGCCGGAAGTGGCACTGTGGCTCAAGTGGTAGAGCACTAG
>NW_012267243.1:6360311-6369250 GCF_000151885.1 Dipodomys ordii | reverse complement strand
GTGGAGGGAGGATGGGATGGGAAGGGGAAACAAAGGAGGAGGCTACAATGCTTGATAAGAAATGTACTCATTATCTTGCCCATGTAATTGTAACCCTCTGTACAATATTTTCACAATTAAAAAAAAAGCAATTCTTCAGTAAGAACAATGCCAGAAGAATATCAATACCAAACTTCTCTAACTATATTACAAACCTGTAGTAATAAAAAATCAGCTTGGTACTGGTACAAGAATAGGCCTGAGAATCAATGGAAAAGCATAGAAGACCCAGAAATAAACCCACAGACCTGTAGCCATCTAATATTTTATGAGAGAGGAAAAAACACAGGATTTAATAAAGACAGCCTCTTCAATAATGGGTGCTGTCAGAATTGGCTATACATGTGAAGAAAACTGAAACTAGATCCTTATATATCACCCTGCACCAGAATCAAATGTATCAAAGACCTCAATGTAATGCCAGATACCATGAAAATATTACAGGAAGAGATAAGGGAAACACTAGGGCTTGTAGCACAGGTCCAAACTTCCTAAGATCCAGAATTACAACATATCAAGAAAGACTGGATAAATGGGACTGCATCAAACTGAAGAGTTTCTGCATTGCAAAGGACATAGCAAGATAAATTGAAAGCCCACACAATGGGAGATCTTTACTAGTTATGCATCTGACAAGGACCTCATGTCTAAAATATACTTAGAGCTCAAACAATTTATTAAACCCCCCAAAAACAAGTCCTCAAATAACTCAATTAATAAATAGGAGACTTCTCATTATTATTATTCTCATAATAAAAATAGAGGCTTCTCAGAAGAAGTAAGAATGGCCAATGGACATATGAAGAAATGCAAATCAAAACAACATTGAGATTCCACCTCACCCCAGTTAGAATGGACATTATCATGAAAACTACCAATAATAGATGCTGGCAGGGTTGTATCTAAAAAGGAACCACTACTACATTCTTGGTGGGAATGTAAACACATTCAACCTTTCTGGAAAGCAGTATAGAGGTTCCTCAAAAGGCTAAGCATAGAGCTTCTCTATGACCAAGCAATCCCACTCCTGGACATTTATCCAGTTGACTGTAAACCAGCCTACACTAAAGCCACCAGCACAACCATGTTCATTGCAGCACTGTTTTCCATAGCTAAGATATGGAATCAAACCAGATGCCCCTCAGTGAACAAATGGATCAAGAAAATGTGGTATACACACACACACACACACACACACACACACACACACACACACAAAACAATGGAATTCTATGCTTCCTTCAGAAAGAATGGCATTGCCCCATTCATAATGAAGTGGAAGACTTGGAAAAAATTATATTAAACATAGATTGCATAGGTTCCCTCACTTATAATAATTAGAATGTGCATATAAATCAACAAGTAAACCAAATGATAGGAAAAGATAAAAATTTACACTTGGACATGATAAATTAAATAGGACTCTAAACATTCACACAGTGAGACCAAAGGAGGATATTGTTGTTTTCCCCCCTCCCCCTTTGGTCACTGTGTTTTATTTCTGTACTTTTTGTCTTGTATGTAAGTTTATCTGATTTACAGAGGGCAAAGGGAAGCACAGAAATGGTGAGACAAAGGGTGAACTAACTTAACAGTGATACTCACTAGACACTATGCTGAAAATGAACTGCACAACTTGGCGAGGAAGGGGGTTAGAAGGCAAAAGAATGAGAAAACAGATGTCCCTTTAAAAAGCAATGTACTCGTTACCTGACCTATGTAACTGTAACCCCTTTGAACATCACCTTTACAGTAAAAATAAATTAAAAAGAAAAGAGACCCCATGAGCTAATGCTAGCTTATGCCTGTAATCTCAGTTGCTTGGGCAGCAGAGATCTTGAGGATAGTAGTTTCAGGCCAACCTGGGAAAAAAGGTGGTGAGACTCCCTCATTCCAAAGAACATGTAGATGTAGCAGTATATGCTTGTAAGCCCTGCTGCATAAGAATCATAGGTAGGAAGATCTCAGTCTGATGCTAGCCCCAGGCAAAAGTGAGCCCCTATCTGGAGAAAAAAAAAAGGACTGGAGGGCCTGGCTCAAGTGGTAGGGGGCATGCCTGGAAAGTGTGAAGGTGCTAAAAAGAGGGATTGTAAAATGCTCATGAGTCAGCTGGCCCAGCCTTCCATTTTGGATGTAAGGACAGTGACCCTAGGGTGGGGCAGGGCAGCTGAAAGTAACCACTAAGAGGCAAGTCCATAGTCCAGTATGCTCTGGCAAAAATGGTGTTTAACATAGCAAGCACGAAACTATTTGCAGTGGCCACATACTACCTTCAAAACGCTGCTAGTGCCCTTGGTTTTGAGGTTTTATGACGCGTTTCCCTCCCATTGAGCCACTTGGCCTGCACACAAACAGGACCGATCTTATGCCCAGAGGAGACTTGCCTGAGGTGAAAAGCAGCTCAGAAAACGGCTTGCTCTAAACATTTTCTCTTCCTTCTCCTTTTGGCCTTGTGCTCATTCACAGCTGGTGCTCTGCCACTTGAATCATGCATTTTGCTAGTTAATGGACATGGAGTTTCATGGACCTTTCTACCCTGACTGGCTTCGAACTAGGTCTCAGTCTCCAGAGTAGCTACAATTACAGGCATCAGCCCCCTGCATTCAACCTAATACCCCTTCCCTTACACATAGACATGTCAGAGTTAATATCATTTGGTTACTTTTATTCAAACAAAGAAAATTCATAGTTGCCATGTCCACATGCAGAAAATATTTGAAAGAAAAAGTCTTTTCAAATTAGATTAAAGTGTTCCCAGGGGTTTTGTAGCTGATTTGTGGGTCTGGAGATCAAATCTAGGGCCTTGTGTAGTCAAGGCAAGTGGTCTACTAGCAAGCTACATCTTTAGTCCCGTTTCTAGAATTTTCTTCAAGGACTGCTGGCTTTGCCTTCGCCACAGGCCTGGGAGAGGGTGTATGAGTGTGTGTGTGTGTGTGCGCACACACACGCACACACACACATATTTTTTCTTTATCTCCTTCTTACCTCCCTCTGCTTTCCTTTGCCTCCACATGGTAGCCCTTCTGTGGCCCCTTCAGCCACAGCTCCCAATGTACGTAACTGCATAAAGTTCAAGGCTCATTTTGACATCAAAATGTCAGAAGATTTGTCATCAAGCTCATTAGTATTTTCTCTTTTTTGGGGGGGGGGTGGTCGTGGGCCTGAACTCTGGGCCTGGACGCTGTCCCTCAGCTCTTCAGCTCAAGGCTAGCACTCTACCACTTGAGCCACAGTGCCACTTCCAGCTTTTCTCTTTTTGCTTATGTGGTGTTGAGGAATCGAACCCAGGGCCTCATGCATGCAAGGCAAGCGCTCTACCACTGAGCCACCTTCCGAGCCCCTCATTAGTATTTTCTAACAGATAAGATTAGTCCCCTGTCAAATTGTTCTCACTCTGGGGAAATGCACCAAATCCCCCATTAAAAAAATGAATCTAATTTTTTTCAAAGGGCAAATTTGCTGTATTCTCTTGAAATTGTAGACCTATTGACTTTGCTGTAATTAATCAACACAGTAATTCAGCTCTTATCCTAAAAATTGGGGGGGGGGGCTTTGTCCAGCACTGATTTTGCAGTATTCACAGTGCTATCAACCTCATGAAGAAATTAACTTTTTTTTGTTGTTGGTTGTGGGGCTTGAACTCTGGGCTTGGGTGCTGTCCCTGCACTCTTCAGCTCAAGTCAAGTGCTCTACCACTTGATCCACAGCACTACTTCTGGTTTTCTGGTGGTTAATTGGAGGTAAGAGTCTCACAGACTTTCCTGAATGGGCTAGCTTTGAACAGATCTCAGTCTCATAAGTAGCTAGGATTACAGGTGTGAACCACCGGTGCCCGGCTAGAAATTAACTTTATCTTCAGCTGTGTCAGCCAGAACCATTATGCGTGGTTACCTAGCAAGTTGTAGGCCCTGAGTTCAATATCAGTAACACACATACACACACACACCACAAAGGCTTAAACTCTTGAAACTTCAATTTCTTTAACTTTTATGAAGCATTTGCAATAGTATTATGCTGGCAGTGTGGTTCAGGTAGTACCTGCCTAGCAAGTGCAAGTCCCTGAGTTCAAACTCTAGTATGACATAAATAAATTATTTATTTTTGCTGTTATTGTTATTGTAAAAGTAATACACCAGAAGGGTTACAGTTACACAAGTCAGGTAATGAGTACATTTCTTTTTTAATGGTGTCCCCTTTTCCCTCATTTTCTCTCCCACAAGTTGTATAACAGTTCATTTTCAACATAGTGTCTAGTGAGTATCACTGTTCACCATTTTCCCCACCTTTTCTGTGTTCCCATTTATCATCCTCAAGACTTAGATACAAAAGTTACAGAAATAAAAAACAGCAACAAAGGAGAAAAAAAGCAAAATAACCTAAAACCTTTTGTTTCCATTTCTTGGAGTTCATTTAGATAAACATCATTTTATATGATCGTAGGCCCATAGCTATTGAACCTTTGTGATCCTGTCTTAAGAATATCCTCCTTTGGTCTCACTGTGTGAATGTCTAGAGTTCTGTATAATTTATCATTTCCAAGTATATTTTTTTTGTCTTTTATCTGTTTACTTGTACACTTTTTAGTTACAACAAATGAGGGAAACCATGCAACCTATATTAAGCAAAGTAAGGTACACCCACCCAAAGAAAAAGAATTTCTTTTTAAAAGCTTAAATTATATCATAAAATAGTATGATATTGGATTTTTCTTCCCAGCTCTACATGTAAAGGCATCCCACATTGGTGGTTTGAAATAAATCGTAGGGGGACAAGTCAGGTGTTGGTGGCTCATAGCTGTAATATTACCTACTCAGGAAGCTGAGATCTGAGAATGATGGTTCAAAGCCAGCCCAGGCAGGAAAGTTCATGAGACTCTTTTTTGTTGTTGTTGTTGTTGGGCCTGAACTCTGGACCTAGGCGCTGTTCCTCAGCTCTTCAGCTCAAGGCTAGCACTCTACCACTTGAGCCACTGCGCCACTTCCAGCTTTTTCTGCCTATGTGGTGCTAAGGAATCAAATCCAGGGCCTCATGCTTGCAAGGCAAGCACTCTACCACTAAGCCACCTTCCCAGCCCTCATGAGACTCTTACCTTGAAATAACCACCAAAAGTAGAGCTGTTGCTCAAGTGGTAGAGTGGTAGCCTTGAGTAAAAAGAAGCTCAGGGACAGTACCCAGGCCTTGAGCTCAAGCCCCAGGAGTGGGTACACATGCACATACATGTGCGTGCATGTGCACGTGTGCACACACAGAGAGTTGGAAAATAGAAAATACTATATAACAAAACTATTTCAGAGAACTATTTTTATGCATTAACCATAACTACAAGCAACAGGAGCAGTTTCTAATGCTCTCACAGAATCTCATTTATAATACTAATTCCGAACCAAGGAGTGGCAAGAATGACCTTAAAGGACCAAACAAATATTAAGCAAAGTAAAAATACTGTTCCATTTGGACTCCATCTCTTTCTTTCAGTCCAGATCAATCCAGTAGTACCTCCTTTATACTACATAGATAATGGACAGCTGTTATAGTCATCTTCATAGAAAGGAGAAAATAGTCTATCTACACGTTCTGAAAAGTTTAACCTCAACCACCTAAGATGTAAAAAAAAAATTACTGTCTAGGGCAGGCAGTTATCCATATTTAAATGATCAATGTCACTGTGGCCTTCTATTCTTTCAGTGCTATTTGGGGCTTGGGGGCTAGTTTATCTCAACCCACACATAGGAAATATATTGTTTTGGGAACCCAAGAGGGAGTTCCTCACCTAACTTGTGAGTTTGGAAGGAAAAACTAGGGAAGGATGCCTAACAAGGCTCTCTCTCCCTTTCCTTGTCTCTTTGGTTCTTTCTTCCCCTCTCCCCTCTTTTCCTCCTTCCTTACCCCTTTGGGAGCATGGATCTGTTGCAGACCACATATTCTCTACTACTCTTTATCCTACAGAGCCTGTTTTGCCCAGGTATTCCCCATGGTGGGGTGGAAAAGGCTGTCAATTATGAGCCTCAGGCTCAGGAACCTTACTTGCCCATAGAACTACATTCCTCAGTTACAGATGCACTTTCGTCCTATCTGCCTTGGCCATTTGATTCGAGGAGCGTAGGGGCATAGCTCAGTAGTAGAGTATGCCTAGTGTGCACAGGACCACCCTGAGTTTTAGCCCCAGCACTGGGAGGGGTGGGGGGCAGTACAAAATTCAGTGCTTAGGAATGTAAGAAAGGGAGAATTTATTCCTCTTGATCCCATCACCAGGGAGATAAGGCTCAGAATTTAGTCTTCCAAGAACATTGGTAAGAAATTTCTGTGGTTGAGGTAGGAAAGAAACTGTTGACACTTGCCCACAATATATTTCATACTAAAAATGTCAGCTCTAGTGTGTGGAAATTTGGCATTTCCATGAAGCTCTGGCTCCTGGTAGCCCAACTCCAAAATTAGTTTATAAAGAAATTCCTGACTTTTCCTCAGATGCCACCTAAGCTTCAGCAGCTCCCTTCAGGCCTGGTGGGGAGACCTTTGATGTAGACAGGAATTCTACTCAGGATCTCTTTAGTTTCTTAACTGAACATTCCCTCTCCCGCATGCTTATCTGGATTTCAAAGCAAATGCCTCTCTGCCCACAGGGAAACAACAGAACGTCACCAGAAGAGAAAACTTGGGCCTATTTTCTCCACCCTTCTCTGAAAAGCCCAATTGAGTTCATGCTATTTAGCGACAGTATTATTTGCTATAGGAATGTCTAGGAAAGAGTTTCCAGATAAAATGAAATTCCTGCTTTATTTGTTGTGAAACTCATTAAGGACATAGTGTAGAGAATCTTCTAAAACCTTCATTCTGATGACCTGCATGAGGGGTTTCTCAGTTCCTAGCACTGGGGCAAGAAGCTTTCTGCTTTTATTATGATTTCACTACAAGTCTTCAACTTTCCATCTCTATTGCAGGCATGTGTCTGCTCTCATACTGTAGTATATTTGCCTGTCTCCTCTTAATCTTGCCTTTTCCTTTTATTTCTCCTTTTATTGATTTTGACACATTTAGTCTTTTCAAAGTCACTTTAAAATGTTTTGGAAAAAGGTGAAATATAAGTAAAATTAAATTCTATGCTTGCTTTAGGTTAGGGAGGAGGAGCATAAGATGAAACAGGAAAGTTTTGTGAGTGATAGAATGTTTCTTGGGGCTGGGAAGGTGGCTCAGTAGTAGAGTGCTTGCCTTGCATGCATGAGGCCCTGGGTTCGATTCCTTAGCACCACTTAAGCAAAAAGAAAAAAAAGCCAGAAGTGGTGCTGTGGCTCAAGTGGTAGAGTGCTAGCTTTGAGCTGAAGAGCTGAGGGACAGCACCCAGGCCCACAGTTCAGGCCCCATGACCGGACCCAAACGAAAAAAAAAAAAAGAATGTTTCTTTCTTTCTTTTTTTTTTGTGAGACCAGAACTCAAACCCAGTACTTGATACTTTGTTCATTGGCTAATACTTTACCATAGAGCCACGCCTCCAATCCCAAATGTCTGCTTCCTGATTGTGATGGTAGTTATGGGTGCATCATTGAACTGAACAATTAAAGCAACATATTTTATTGTAAGTAAATTATACCTTGATAAAATTGATTAATTCATCTGCTAATATAAAGTTTCTATGATCTGTCATGTACTTTGCATGGTTCTGGACGGGAGAGTATACACAGTTGGGTAGGGTTGTTTTTTGGAATTTTTTAATGCACAAGATACTTGACCAAGAAGTAAGGGGGAGCTGAGATCTAGGCTCTGTATGACTCCACAACCCAGTGCCCAGAACGGGACTGATACAGAAGAAGCAGCAGACTTTTCTATTTCATATGAGGCATTTAAAAGGCTTCCTAGAAGCCTGGCTCTTCAGATAGAGTAAAAAGGAATATGGGTAATTCCCAGCCCATATTGAGCTTATAGTCAATAAGGAAAGAGTGATAACGTAGTAAATATAGCAGATAGATCTGTGTTATGAAATAAGCTCTGTAGAGGAATAAACCAAATGTTGTAATGGAAAACAGGATTGTAAGGTGCTTACTCTGGATAAGAGATCAAGGGCAGCTTTAAAGAGATGGCCTTTCAGCTAAGACCCCAGATGAAAAGTAACCAAATTTGCCAAGTATTAGAGAAAAGATCTCAACAATGGTGACAGCCAGAGTCTGTTCAAAGGACGAAACCTATGTCTATGTAAGTGTCAGTGAGAAAGTCATTGTGAGTGAAAGGAGCAAATTAGAGGCTAACAGAGGGGCCAAGAATACAACTAATTGCAAAACCTTGAGAAGTGTTGGGTTTTTTTTTTGGTGGGTTGTGGGGTTTGAACTCTGGGCTTGGGCACTGTCCCTGCACTCTTCAGCTCAAGGCAAGTGCTCTACCGCTTGATCCACAGTGCCACTTCCAGTTTTCTAGTGGTTTATTGGAGATAAGAGTCTCATGGACTTTCCTGCCTGGGCTGGCTTTGAACCTCAATCCTCAGATCTTAGCCTCCTGAGTAGCTAGAATTACAGGCGTGAGCCACCGGCGCCTGGCTGATGTGTTTTTGAATACTAATGGAGCTACCATGTTTTCCTTCCCATACATTTTGTAGTACCAAGAGATCTTAGGGATAAGAAGTCTCCTCCTATAATGTGCCAAACACAAAGCCCAATTTTGGCTGGTAGATAAAGGCACAAAGAGATTTGAATCCAAGTCTGGCTTCAGTTCACTTAAAGCAATTTTTACCAGTGGCTGCATGTGTCAGAACTGCTTCCTCCCTGTCAGCCCAGCATTGTTTAAGCATCACAAGTTCAAGCATCAGATAGACTGAGTTGGTGAGATTTGCTGGCTGACATCTAACCATGAGAAACAGTTGAAGTAGCTCACAAGACCTGCTGTCTAACTTATTTCTAAAAAAATGCTTTATTCCT
>NW_012267243.1:6326892-6354641 GCF_000151885.1 Dipodomys ordii | reverse complement strand
CCTTGCATGCATGAGGCCCTGGGTTCGATTCCTCAGCACCACATAAGAAAAAAGCCGGAAGTGGTGCTGTGGCTCAAGTGGTAGAGCACTAGCCTTGAACTGAAGAGCTGAGGGACGCGTCCAGGCCCAGAGTTCAGGCCCCACAACCGGACCAAAAAAAATCTAAAAGACAAAGGAAAGAAAACAAAGAGGGAAAAGGAAATGGAAAAGGAAAAAAGGATCTACATAATTTCAAGGTAACTTTTTTTTTTTTTTTTGGTTGTTGGTCATGGGGCTTGAACTCTGGGTTTGGGCACTGTCCCTGAGCTCTTCAGGTCAAGGCAATTACTCTACCACTTGAGCTACAGTGCCACTTCTGGTTTTCTGGTGGTTTATTGGAGATAAGTCTCACGGGCTTTCCTGCCTGGGCTGGTTTTGAACTCTGATCCTCATATCTCAGCCTCCTGAGTAGCTAGGATTACAGGTGTGAGCCACTGGCACCTGGGTCAAGGTAACTTATTATAAGATACTTATTGATTACAAAGGTGAATAAAACAATAATCTTATTTTGGGAATCTCAGAAGACACCATCTTAGCCAAGTGATGAACATTTACATGGCAACAAACAGGACACATGAGGCCCATGTGCCTTCTGATATTTTCACCTTCAGATGGACATTATGCCATGAGGAACCTTCCAGAAGTTTTAGTGCAAGCTCAAACTTGATAACCACTACCCTTGTGAATCCCTAGGGTCTCAGTAACTTTTAATATTCTGTAGTTCTCATTTGTTACTTCTACTGCCTACAGCCATGAGTCCAAAAGGCATTCCTCTCCCAATCTACTTATCATTTTTCTGGTGCTGACAAAAGGCTGGCCAGGAGTGTTAGAACTTGGGAAGTAGTTTTCCTCTTGGGTATACAGACCGAATCTGCTCACAATAGGTACAGATTAAATGCAAGACATTTAATAACCCCCGCTGGTTTAGGAAACATTAAAGAAACCAAGTAATATATAATTAAGTTCCACACACTGGTTTATCTGCCTTGTGAAAAGACTTGAGGAATGGGACTGTGACTCATTCTTTTACAATTCTATTACCAGTGTGGGGAAAGTTCATCACCCTAGCCTTCTCCAAAGTATATAGTTTCCTGGATTACTCTGGTGGTATGAATGCCTTAACGCCTACTAAGTACTTTCACTAGTGCAGAGTTCACTGTCTGCTAAAGCTGTAGCTCAAGAGACTAGTAAGCTTACCTAAAATTGGCAAATGGAAGGCAAGCACTGGTGGCTCATGCCTGTAATCCTAGCTACTCAGAAGGCTGAGATCTGAGGGCTGGAGTTGGAAAGTTCATTAAGACTTTGCTCTCCATTTAACCACCAAAAAGCCTGAAGTAGAGCTATGGTTCAACTGATAGAGCAGCAACCTTGAGCATAAAAGCTGAGGGTCAATTCCATCCCTGAGTTCAAGTCCAAGGAGACACACACACACACACACACACACACACACACACACACACACACGAATAAGATTTCCTCTTTTTGAAGTTTTAGTTTTGATACTTGACTGACCCTAAACTGTCTGCTTGACTTTGTCTGGTTCCACTTTTGAGCTGGATTTCCTTGCTAGAGCCTTGTATTTCTAATTGAGCAAAGGGAGCTCTGATTTTTCCCTGCCACTACTCCATTATCTTCCCAGAATTCTCCATGAAGCTATTACAGGAAGGAATAGGAGAAACATTAGGACTCGACACAATCAGGAAATTTCTGAGAAAATGTCCAGAAGCACAGGAAACCAAAGAAAGAATTGCTTAATAGAATTGCATCAAATAAAAAAGTTTCTGCACAGTAAAGGAACATAGTTAACAAGCTAAAAAGACAGCTTATGGGGTTTGAGGTGTGGCTCAGTTGGTAAAGTGCTAGCCAATGAGCAAAAGCTTCAGATAGGAGTTCAAATCCCAGTCTCAGACCAAAAGAAAAAGTAAAAAGTATGGGAGAAGATCTTTGCCAGTTATTCATCAGACAGATGCCTAATATCCAGAAAACTTAAACTAATAACAGAGAACTTAAAGAATAACCCAATTAATAAATGGGCAAATGAGATAGAGTCTTCTCAGAAGAGGGAGTAAAATGACCAACAAACATATGAAGAAATGCTCAACCTCTCTGTCCATAAAAGAAATGCAATCAAAACAGCATTGAGTTCTATCTCACCCCAGTTATAATGGCTACCATCAGGAATACAAACAATAACAAATGCTGGCTCAGATATGAGCATAAAGGAACCCTAGTAGACTCTTGGTGAGAATGTAAACTTGTTCAACTACTCTGGAAAGCAGTATGAGTTTCCTCAAAAAACTAAATATAGAACTATCCTATGATCCAGCAATTATACTCTCAGGCATTTATCCAAAAGATTACAAACTAAGATTCAATAAAGCCATCAGTACAACCATGTTCATTGTAACATTATTCACCATAGCCAAGATATAGAATCAGCCCAGATGCCTCCCATCCCTCAATGAACTAATGGATCAAGAAAATGTAGTATATGTACACAATGGAATTTTGAGAGAATGATATTGTGCCATTTGCAAAGAAATGGAAGAACCTGGAAAAATACCATGATAGATTCAGGGGAGAAACGCAAGCAGTGTAATTCCTTAGAAAGGCTAACTCTCAGTACAACAAAATAAATAACAGCAAATGGGTGCTCGAAAGCAGGTTAGTGAGATTAAGGGGTGGGGTAGATGAATGAAGAGAGGAATGTGGGGAGAATGTAGTAATAGAATGCAATGCACAGTTTACAAAATTAAGAAAACTGAGGAAATAAGTGGGGTTGGGAGGGATGGGGGAGACTGATGAAAGGGGTGACATTAATCAAGATGCATTGTATTCATAAACTGCTTTGTTAAGTGGTAACTCCTTTGTAGAACCACTTTTTAAAAAAAATAGTAAAATTTCCATCTTGGTTGGATTAGTACTATGCTCATGTTTGGAAGTTTCTCACCAATACTCATATCCTTATCTCTTGTCTTCTATACACCACTCCCAAAGCCACTTACTCAATCCTGAGAAAGTATATTATATTACTTATATTTTGTTCTAAAGTCAAAAATATTGAAAGACTATATTGGAAATATAGTCTGATTTAATTCTGATTTTTTGGGGGGAGTCAGTCATAGGGCTTGAACTCTGGGCCTGGGCACTGTCCCTCAGCTCTTCAGCTCAAGGCTAGTGCTGTATCATTTGATCCATAGCGCCACGTCTGGTTTTCTGAGTAGATGACTGGAGATAAGAGTCCCACAGACTTTTCCTGCCCAGGCTGGCTTTGAACCGATCCTCAGATCTCAGCCTCCTTAGTAGCTAGGATTACAGGAGTGAGCCACCAGTGACCGGCCTGATTTATTTTTTAAATGGGATCTCACTTTGTTACCCAGACTTACTTTGAACTCCTGGGCCCAAGTGAGCCTCTGATCTCAGCCTCCTGAGAAACTGGGACTATAAGCAAGCATCATCGTGCTAACTTTTTATGTTTGGCTATCCTGGGGGTTGCTTTAAGAAATGATTTCCTATATGCAAAAAAATGAAACTATCACTGGGCGCCAGTGGATCACGCCTGTAATCCTAGCTACTCAGGAGGCTAAGATCTGAGGATGGAGGTTCAAAGCTAGCTGGGGCAGAAGTCCATGAGACTCTTATCTCCATAAACCACTCAGAAAACCAGAAGTAATGTTGTGGCTCAAGTGGTAGAGCGCTAGCCTTGAGCTGAAGAGCCCTGGGACAGTGCCTCAGGCCCAGAGTTCAAGCCCCGTGACTGACAAAAAAAAAACAAACACAAAATAAAAAACTATTATCTTCCTTAACACCCTGAACCCAACCTCTTTTTTCCATACCTGTGTTTTTGTTTATCTTTTAAATTGGTTCATATGAACCAGCTTCTTTAAGCCTGTATATCTTTATCTGTAATGTGGTTAATAACAGCACTTTGCACATAGGACCGTACTTGCCAGCTTTAGCACTGTTAGACATACAGTGACAGTGGAAATTCACTATTGATGACAGTTACAGTAAGAGGAAATGCTCCTTAGACTGAATATCTATATATGATTTGCTTCATATCCCCTTTTCCCAGTTCCTTGGTCTTTCAATGTCCAGTTTATTTTCTCCTTGACCTCTTTTCCAGATATTTGACCTCAGCTCTCATTATATGGTCCCTTTTGGGGGAGATTTAGATGGAGCAAGAACTAGGAGGAAATTCCCAGAGGGCGGGAGGGCTGCCTTCATCTTGCAACGGTTCATGGGCTATGCGATTGAGAATGTTCAGCTGATGGGTCAAGTGCCAAGCTCCCATATCCCTCCCAACAAAGCCGCTCTGAGTCTCTTCCAGTAATTAGTAGTTCATTCCCCTTGGGCCAAATGACAGAAATGGATATATTTAAACATGCAGTTTCCCAGCTGTTTTCAGTGCAGTTAATTTTTCCACCACAGTTTATACTTCTGTCCTTGGATTTCCACAAACAAATGGACAATTCTCATTGTCACAGTCTGAACATTTGCATAAACAAATGCTTCATATGTCAATTGTCCCAGTCCTTAAACATAAAAGATGGATGTCTTGAAAAAGATGTGCCAATGCTCAAGTTTCTGCTTTCCAGTCTACACTCTTTCAACCATTTTGTGTTCTCCCCATCCTTAGCAAATGTGTACTCCACACCCAGGACAGCATTTAAGTCAAATTGTCTGAGTATTTAAATTTTTTCACAGTTAAGTCCTTAAATTAAGAAAATCTAAAGCAGGGCACTGGTGGCTCATACCAGTAATCCCAACTGCTAAAGAGGCTAAGACCTGAAGGGTCACAGTTCAAAGCTACCCAGGCAGAATAGTCTAAGACATTCCACCTTCACTTGACCAGCAAAATGTCAGATTTGGCAAGAATGACAAATTGGAGTACAAGGCCTTGAGTTAAAGCTATGATACCAGCTTGCTTATATTCGTGGTAACTATTGGAAATGAATGTACCAGTGCTTTCAGTTACTCTCTACTCAAATTACATGTGCACCAGGTAGAGTCAGCCTACAGAAACTACATTGTAGCAGAACTTTAGCCACATGAAGGGGATACAAAAGAAATGCCTCAGAACCCAAGAATCTATTGCCTGGTCATAACATTTCATTTTTAATTTCAAGGAACATTAGATTTGTGTGTGTGTGTGTCATGCATTTCAGTTGTTCTGCAGAAGCTTCCTCTGCAGAAATATACTAGGTTCAGATGTTTTCTCCTCCAGGAAGCCCTTCTCAGACTTTGCCTTCCTTTTCTTGGCCTCAGTTCTTTGCCCTAGGTCCCGAGAACTCAGAACTCATAATCTGAGCCATGTGTTTTCAGTTCCCCTCTGACCCTATGCCTTTGACCATACCTTCCCTTCCTTATAGGACACATAGCCAATGGGCCACAGGGCTGGGCCATTCTAGAGCCTTTTCCTGTTCTCTGGCTCATAATCTTCACACTCAAGATCCCAGAATGCCCTTCTTGAATAGCCCAGAGCCCTTTTTCCTAGATCAATCCAGAAAGTGAGGACAAGCTAATGAAGGCTCTATCCCCTAAAGGTTCTACTAGTTCTGAGAACATCACTGTCTTCAAATCATGGACATTTGGGAGACATTTAACATCTAAGGAATCTTCTGAATAAGAACAAAGATCCCAACATTCTGGAAAAAATGATGAAAAACCAAAGCACACACAAAATGGACAGGTGCATGCGCACGCACGCGTACACACACACACACACACAACACCTTAATCTGGAACTGATGTTTGAAGAACATTTCCTAATATTAGAGACCATATAAGGCATAATGTGAGGAAATTAGCATGCCTAGATGTGGCTCTAGCTTTGACAAGAATTATAACAAAAGGGGGTTCAGCATTTGCTGCATCTGTAAACAGAAAGTTCAAACACCAAGAATTTTCTACAGGTGAAGGTCTGGTCTGGCTGTTCTCACATCCTTGGCAGGAGCTACTTCTCCAGCAGAAATAGATCCATCAACTATCATAGCCTGGGAACTGGAGCCATTAAGACCATACTCTAGTTCCCTTTACTAACATTTTGTTCTGACTTTTAATTGTGCTTTGGCTGTGTGTGTAGTGTTTGCATAGTAACATAATGAGCTGATTGGCCAGTGTGGCATAAATTAGTAAGTTGGCGTTCTCATTTCTGTATTGACATCTTGCAGGTTTATGAGTTAGCAGCTAGAACAGGCATCCTTAACCTGGAAACCAAGGATGGGCTGCAGGGATTCAGTAGGTTCTGAGATTGAATGTAAAAGTTTGGGGTGGGGTTTCATAAAGTCTCATAAAGACTTTCAAATGCATTGGCAAATAGAATTTCTGGGCTTGTAAAGCTGAAGTGACCACAAGAAGATACTACTCTAAAGTAACAATATCTAATAATTAGGATTCCCTTTTCTTTTTGTTTTACCAGAATGCCTCTATTAAAAATAGTTTTGTAACATGGTTCTTATGTTTCTTTTATTTTCACAGGACATATTGGGGACATTTTAAACTATTTTTTTATGAAATTACTTTTTAAAAACAACTTTATAGGGCTGGGAAGGTGGCTCAGTGGTGGAGTGCTTGCCTTGCATGTATGAGTCTCTGGGTTCGATTCCTCAGCACCACATAAGCAGAAAAAGCCGGAAGTGGCGCTGTGGCTGAAGTGATAGAGCACTAGCCTTGAGCTGAAGAGCTGAGGGACAGCACCCAGGCCCAGAGTTCAGGTCCCACAACTTGCAAAAAAAAAAACAAAACAACTTTATAGAACAGACAATTGCTGAAACCTATTACCTAAGACGGGCTTTAGTTTTTACCTTTTTTAGGGCAGGTATAGATAGCTTGTAAGCCTCACTAAGTGAGAGTCCTGAGTTCAAACACCAGTATTGGTATAAGAAAGCCTTTCTACTTATAACCTCTTAAATTTTAGGTGAAATGGACACTTAGTTTTATTAATAGATCTCCAAATGTGGCAATGACTGCTAATCACTATGATTGACAACTGAAGCTTCTGAGGTAACAGCTTTGTAGCAGGCAATATACTGTTTTGCGTATAATATCTTACTATGAGTTCTAATAGAGTACCCTGGCAAATAGGGAACATTTCTGTCTAACAGCTGAGGAAACTGAGGTACCAAAAAAGTAATCATCTTGGTGAGATCACATTGCTCTTAGTGATGGATCCAAACTGACAAGTCACATCTGCTGGCTTCTTCCAGAAACCATGACATTCAATATCTTCTTTTTTCTTTAATTTATTTTTTTGGGGGGGGGTCCGGTCATGGGGCCTGAACTCTGGGCCTGGGCGCTGTCCCTCAGCTCTTCAGCTCAAGGCTAGCGCTCTACCACTTGAGCCACAGCACCACTTCTGGCTTTTTTCTTTTTTGCTTATGTGGTGCTGAGGAATCGAACCCAGGGCCTCATGCATGCAAGGCAAGCGCTCTACCACTGAGCCACCTTCCCAGCCCCTCTTTAAGTACTTGTACAAAGGTCTTTAATTCAACATGTCAGTTTGTGGGTCCAATGAATCTTGATCAATGTCACTCTGCCCAGTGTCTTTATCCTTTCAGCTCTACGTGTGTACATTGCTTCCTCGAAGCCCTTATTTCTACCCAAAGTCAATTCTCCCTTCTTGGAATTCCTCTGGTTCTGTAGCTGGTTCTAATTCCCATCCCAATACCTTTAGAGTATTATCTAACTCAAGTACATCACACTTTCCCCTTGTTTTTGCCAAGGACTAAGTTGTAAATATTTTTAGTTTAGTAGTCCATATGGTCTCCGTCACAACCACTCAATTGTGCTGTGCACTGTAGCATGAATGTGAACATAGACAATACATGAATTAGTGAGTATTCTTATTTAGAGACATTGAAATTTGAATCTCAAGAAATTTTCCCATGTTATAAGATATTAGTTGTCTTTAGATTTTTTTCCACCTACTTAAAAATAAGTCATCCTTAACCCATGAACTGTGCAATCGCAGGTGATAGGCTAATGTTGACCCGTAAGCCACAATCGGCTGTTTGAACTATATCCTATGTGTTCTCTGTGACCAGATAGAAAAAAAACCATTGAATTTAATAATTCCACTTAAGCTTTATCTTCTTTGTCACAGAATCTCATACAGGGCTGCTGAAGAAATGGCTCAGTGACAGAGGGCATGAGGTATTGAGTTCAAACCTTAGTACTGCAAAATACAAAATTAAAAAAATCTAGACTTATATTTAAGTACTCAACAAATAATAGATTCATAGTATTGATGCTTTTTCATTCTAGAACCATATCTAATAAGAAATAAATGCATTTAGAACCATATTTATTATGTTCACTCTTTTCCTTCCCTAATGAAATTCTGTATCTCTAAAATATCACCGCAGTTTTCCAGTTCTGAGTATACATAAGAAACAGCCACGTGGTTAGCCAGCTTCCAGGTCAGATGGCATCTTGGCTGGGGGCCAACAAATACAGCTGGTGAAAATTCAAGCTGTCATACACACTAGTTGCGCCCTGGTTTTCTAGTTCCTTCCTAGTGAATTATTAGATTGTTTATCGCAATCAATTGCTGCATGAGCAATCACTTTTAAAACTATAATCCCCAACCAGAAGAGATGTCATGACTCGATGGGCTAAATTTAGTACTGTGAGAACAATACTCCAAGACTTGCTACCCTGCATCTTCTTGGGCCTCCATTTTCTCCTTTATGAGTAGAGAGCAATAGCACCACCCTCTTCCTATGGGCAGGGCTGTGACAGCCGTCAGCTTCTCCATTTACTTTGGCTCAATCTGATGAAAGAGCTCTGGTTATGGTATTATAGGACAGAAACATGCTGTGCTCTAGTATATATAGGAATGAAGCCTGTTTTGTTTTTTAGTTTGCTTTAAAGCCATATCAGCATGTTATAATATTTACTACTAAGTACACATTTAGAAGTCATGTAACATATGCCAATGAGCTTCTTTGTTTTGCCATTTCAGAGCAAAATTGCTGAAACCAGAAACTACATAGTGTTTGGGTTTTTGTTTTTTGGGGTTTTTTTCCTCCCTCCCATTGGTCACTCTGCTGAACAGCATGTGAAAATGGAAGAATTGTGTCATTCTTCTTAAGGCTAGCCATAGGACATGGGTTTCAAGACAAGGTCTGGGCACCAGATAAAATTTTCTAGGTTTTGGCGTAGCCAGCTGTTCTACAGGGATTCATTACTATCCTGATTTATTTCAAAACTTGTAATTTTAAAAGAATTTTTTCACTACAGTTTTCACCCACTTTTCAGATGCCTTAAAATAACTTGGTGTTGAAAGCAGCTGCCACCTGCCTAGGAGGTGAGGACCTCCTCCCCATACACACACACACACACACACACACACACTGCAGGGCAAACAACACATGGTGAGAACGAGTGTTTAAAACTCTTAAGACACAGAAGACAAAAGGCAGCTTTACTACTACTTGTTAGCTCCAGCAAGGACAAACGTTTTTGCTTATAAATCCCTCTCTATTCTTGAGCAGATTAATGACTTATGGCTACCTAGAAGTCAGTCATCTCATACTTGCTATATAAGAGGAGATGGAAAGTAAATGGATGTCCAAAAGATGATCTTTCTAACTCCAACTGCAATTACCATGGGAAGGGGATGTGGCATTTGGCTTTGTAACCTGAGCCTCAGTAACAACAGTGGAAGGGTAAGGATGGCTGCCTCCAAGCTAGCAGCTGCCTTCTGCCTGGAGATGTTGCCTCAAGCCACAGATGGGCCAGTTGGCAACTGTGTACACAGTTTGTGACATTTCCTTGTGCTCCTGGAGCCTGAATGAAATATGCTTACAGGAATGTTGGCAATTGCTTATTATTATTATTATTATTAAATAGAAGGTAGTTGAAATACCTGCTTTGTTGTAAGAAGCTCCCAAGCACCACTGATGACTGTAATTTTGGTTAGCTGTTAAATCAGCTGTGATTATTATGGTGCCGCTCCTAATATAACCCAAAGAACAGTTCACGTATATCTATGTGTATCAGTCACTGAATCCTTAATCAGTGAATCAGAACTGAAGCCATTAGTAGGCCAGAATTCGTTTCTGTTACTCCCATGCTAGACAGGCTAGTACATCTCTCCAGCTTCACTGACAGTTTTAGGATAGAGAAGAAAACCCTTCAAATTTTACATTCATATTGCTTGAAATTGAAAAGGCTATTAACTGTTTGCATTAAAAGAAAACCTATAGTTAGCCTAGAAGTAAAAAAAGAAAATGAAGGGCAGAAAATACGGTTGGGGGCAGATTAGGTTAGCTTGATTATTTTAACGATTTTTGAGCCCCCACTCTGGCCAGACACTAGAGATATAAAATCCAAAGCTGCCAAGGAATGTGAGTTCAGTCTGGGAGAACATATACACTGAGTTCAAACCTCAGTATCTCCAAAAGGAGATACATGTATGGGGAAGCACCTACTAAGAACAATAGAGATACAAAGGAGAGTGGGACTTTTCACTCTTAAAGAAAGGGACATGAGCAAAGTCTCAAAAATTAGATGTTGTGGCTCTTCCAAGCTCACAGTGTCCACCGCCCAGGCAAACACAGCAATGGGAACAGTATGTAGATGTGAAAAACAGACAAGCCCAAATGGTGGTTGAAAAGCAAATGCCCCTGTATACACCTGTAATCCTACTCGGGAAGTGGAGATAGGAGCCTCACAGTGTGTGTCAGCGGGTTAAAGTCAATGTTACACTATCTCACAGATAGACAAATGAAAGGTCTGGGGACATAGTTCAAATAGCAGAATGCTTGCCTTACAAGTGTAGAGGACCCTGAATGCAAATTTTCTCTTAAATGCTAAGCCCTGTGATCTTAGGCTGAAGAGAATCAAACACTTCTCCATAAAGCATGGCTTCTTTTGCTCTTGTAGCAGTTTGACTTTGTGTCACTTACCTGGCTCTATCACACCAGTTCCCACCTATCCCAAATCATCCCTCAGGCAGGAACTAGATCTCCATGTGGGGAGGGGAAGGAGGGGGGGTACCTTCACCTGACTGCATTCCACAATCTCTGCCTTCCATGTGAATTGAGCTGGTGCGAATCTCACTGACACAGAATCATAATAGATATCTTTTCCCTGCTTTATGTTTTTCTTTTTCATTTTGACATTTAAAATTTAGAGAAAAATTACAAAAGTAGTGCTTAGAGCTCCAAGTACTCTCCAAACATTCAAGTACTCCATGTTCTCATAGCTAGTAGAGTACCAGTTGATACCATTTTATTACATTTGCCTTATTTGCTTTATCCTTTGCTTTATTCTTTCTATACATATGAACAGACTCTCTCTCTCTCTCTCTCTCTCTCTCTCTCTCTCACACACACACACACACACATAAATTGTTTGCTTTTTTTTTCCAAATAGCTCTTAGTGTGGTCTCAGTCATGGAGCACCTGCCCAATAAGGCTGAGGCCTTGAGTTCAAACTCTAGTATTGCAGAAAGGAAGAAAGTTGCTTTTTTCTGAATCATTTGAGAAAAGGTTGTAGACTTGAGGCCTCCTTACCCCTTAACTCTTCTATGGGTATTTCCTGTCAATAAGAACATTCTCTTACATGGTAGAACCATCAATTTACATTATCAAGTAAATAATCAGATAATTAAAATCCACCCAACACAAAAAAATTCACCAATCCCATTCAAATTTTCCTATTGCCCCAACAATATCTGTGTAGGTCCAAGCCCTTTACTTTTCATTTCCCTTTCATTTCTTTCATTTTGTAATAGTTTCTGTTTTTCCCTCTCCTTCAGGTTCTTGGACTTTTTGAGGAATGTGTATACTTTTAGAATGCTTTGCAATGTGGGTTTATGTCGTGTTTCCTCCTGATTTATGTAGCTGTAGCAAGAATCCCTCAGAAGCGATGCTTTGCTTTCTTTCTGCATCATACCAGGAGTCATATGATGCTGATTTGTCCGTTTTTCTTTATGGTTGGTAGGTATGTTGCCTTACAGATATCTCATCTGAGTCACTTTTTTTGGGGGGGAGGCCGGTTGTGGGGCCTGAACTCTGGGCCTGGGCACTGTCCCTCAGCTCTTCAGCTCAAGGCTAGAGTTCTACCACTTGAGTCACAGCACCACTTCCGGCTTTTTTTCTTTTTGCTTATGTGGTGCTGAGGAATCGAACCCAGGGCCTGAGGCATGCAAGGCAAGCGCTCTGCCACTGAGCCACCTTCCCAGCCCACTCATCTGAGTCACTTTTAAGTATTTGGCAAGGAGATACGTTAAGGCCTCCGTTGTAAGATGAAGTTTTTCTTCCCTATGTATTCATTTTTTTTATCAGTATAGACTTATGGATTCCTATTTTACTCCAGTTTCAATCAGTGACTATTGCTGGGCATGGTAGTACTTAGTAGTACTTGTTTATAGTCCAAGCTAATTGTGAGGCCAAGGCAGGAATATCATTTGAGCCCTTGAGTTCCAAACCAGCCTACTAGGTCTCAACATAGTGAGACCCCATTTTAGCAACAACAACAACAACAAAAATACAATACAATGAAAACCAGTCACTATCATTTACTGTGATACTCAGATTACCCAAAGTTGATCAGTAAGAGCTCCTTTACAGCAGCTCTTAGGTCATTCTGATATGTCTCTATCATGCTTTGAACATTCCTTTATGAACTCATTCCCCACAATAAGATGTCCCTGTCCCATCTTTTATATTCTCCACTCAAGCCCTAGAGTCAACTATTTCTCTGGTTCCTTTAAAGAAGAATAATTCACCAGGTGCCAGTGGCTCATGCCTGTAATCCTAGCTACTCAGGAGCTGAGATCTGAGGATTATGGTTTTTGAACCACAATCAGCCTGGACTGTGAGACTCTTATCTCCAATAAACCACTCAGAAAACCAGAAGTGGCACTGTGGCTCAAGTGGTAGAGTGCTCGCCTTGAGCTAAAGAGCTAAGGGACAGTGCCCAGGCCCAGAGTTCAAGCCCCATGACCGACCAAAAAAAAAAAAGAAGAATAGTTCTTAGAAGCCAAGACCTGCAAGGCAGGTGTGCTCATTGTATCTAGCCCTGTTAGCAGATAAACTAGCATGTGCCTACATGTGCATATATCTCTGCACATGTACACATGTGAACACACATGTGAAGAACTACATATGTTTATACTCTGTATTACATGAAGTTCTGAGTTCACACCTATCCTCCACTTCAATCAAACACCAAGGATTTGTTTTAGCCTCTTCCCTTTCTCTATTTGTAATTCCCCCTGATTCTCATTGTCCTCAATGTATTTACTTACTTGTGCAATCATCCCTGGATGTCCTCAGTCCCCTGGTGCAGTGACCAAAAATGTATCCACTCACCCCAGACCCTCCAAACAGGCAAGTCCTTTCCTTACTATGGGGGCAGGGGTACTTCTAGTGAATAGTGACTTGCAGGGTTCAGAATAAATGCTCTGAGTGCATTCTGCCTGCTCCCGCCATGGTCTGGACTCTTAAGTATCAGGGGAGGCTAGTCATAAGGTTTGCTTTTCTGGTGGTTGCTTAGCAAAATGAATGTTATTTGCTTCTTTGCCATGGCAGTAACCCATTGAAATGCGGAATATTTTTCCTGTTTGCTTCTCTCTATGTCTCTGATTACTCATGGGACAGTAAAAGTTTTAACTAGATCCATTCAAATGTGTAGTACTCCAAGCTTCTCCCAGGAAGAGTGCACTATAAATATTACATAGCTGTAAAAACCCCAGCTGGAGGCCAGAGGTCAGCTGATCCCTCCCCATAGCTGCCAGATGGTTGGTTCTTCTACGACATTCTCAGAGCCACAAGCTCACTTCCTAGATACATGTCTTTAAGTCATCTTGGACTCTTCTAACCTTCGCCCCCACAGCATGTCAAATTGTAACCTTGGAAGCCTAGAGTTTCCTCACACTACAGTTGCTGCTGGGTTTCTCCTTGACCTGGTTACTGTGGCAGAAGGGGCTGTCCCCTCACAATGTCCTTGCCATTCTCAAGCCAGGGAAACCCTTTCCTCCGCTCTAAATCCTCCCAACTCATTTACATGTTTCCTTACCGAATGTAAAAAACCAGATAGTTATGTCACACCATGTTTACCAAATGAAGTTGAAAATTCAATTTCTAAAATTGCTTTCAACTTAGATTGTTAAGGAATTTGGAGACTAATGAAGCCCACAGACTTTACACTCCAGAACTGACTCCCTTCAGAGCAGCACAGAGAGCTGCCTGGCAACACAATACATCGCTGTGCACAGACTTTATTTACAGCTAAGGCTGGAGTAAAGGAACAGATGGTGAGAAAATCGGATTTAAAGAAGGGACAGATGCGCCTGCATGGTGAGCTCAGTAAATCTCTTGGCTTCTGGTGTGCATGTAAGGGTGAAGTCTAGCTACCATGCAATTGAGTCCCACTTTGCTGTTGATTTGGACTTATTTGGATCTTGTCTCGGAGGCTAGTTAATATATCCCATTAGAAGTGTTTAGCTCATCCCTCCCATGGGGGACGTGTTTCCCAGGAATCTGTGTATTGTATCCTTTTATGGAAAGTAAGTTTCTTGATCATGGTGTGATTAAAATGTCAAGAATATTTACGTTGTTAGCCCTGCTTGTCTGTAGAGGATGAGATCACATTTCTATGATCTTAGAGACATTTGCAATGAGTATGCATAGGAAAGAAAAACAAGCATAGACATTCCTGTTTGACCCATTTGTAAGTATGCACACCTCTTCATGCTTCATCAACTCCGACACTTTTCTCTGTGAAGACAAAACCATTTTAAGATGCTGAGTCCACAATGTTATCCAGTTGCTATTATGCATGTAGGTAATTAGGTTGCTCAGGCTGACTTACCCCTCCCTTCTAAAGGAAAGTATATGTTACTCCTCAGTTAAAATGTACAGTTCTTCCCTGGGGAGTAGGAAGGGGAAGAATGCATACATTCTCTCCCAATGACATATGGTTATGTTTCACCTCAATTGCTCAGTGCTGATTCAAGTTATAAACATTTTTACTCTGAAATGACCCCATTTATATTTACAATAATTCTGGGACCTTCAGAGCTACCCACCATTACTTCCCCACATCACGCCAGAACAAGAAACTCCACCATTCCTGTATGTTAACAATATGTCATTTCTAAGCAACATCAGGTTCTGTTAAAGTCCCTCTCAATCTGATGCTCAGTGAATAATGGAGTTTGAAAATAGCCATGAGTGTTTCTTTTAAAGCAAAGTACCATACAGATTGACTTGAAAGTACCATGAGACACAGTTTGAATGACACCATCAGAACTGGTTTGACTTGACTCCTTGCCTCTCAGTAAACATCAGGCCAGCTGCGGTTCTTGAACCTGAAGGAATAATTTGGATGGCACTCAAATTTTTCTCTTTAAGCTCAGACCTACCTCCCCAGCCTGCTAGAGCCACCTGGGAATTGCAGGCAGCTCTGATAACAGTTTTGGGAAAGGCAGTGTTGGGATCAGAGGCCTGGAATTGCTGGTACCTGGGTTCTGAGCTACAGCAGTATGATAAGCTGAGGATAGGGAGGGCTCCTGGCAGTACAATGAAGGCAAAGCTGGGCACAAGGTGCCTCAGTGACAATATACCACTCTGTTGGTAAATGGTTGTTTTGCTAGTCCCTACCTCTGAGTTGGCCATCACCTTCAATTAACTAAGGAAACATTCCTACCAAGAAATCCCCAGAAATCCCATTCTCATGTAGACAATGCCAGTGTACTCAGGGTGGTGAAAGGTCAGTTTATAAAGAGTTCAGTGCAGGGCTGAGAAGGTGAGTCAGAGGTAGTGGAGTGCTTGCCTTGCATGCATGAGGCCCTGGGTTCCATTCCTCAGCACCACATAAGCAGAAAAAGCTGGAAGTGGTGCTGTGGCTGAAGTGATAGAGTGCTAGTCTTGAGCTGAAGAGCTGAGGGACAGCGCCCAGGCCCAGAGTTCAAGCCCCACGACTGACCCCCCCCCCCAAAAAAAAGAGTCTCATAGATTTTCCTGCCTGGCTTTGTAGTTGTTGTTGTTGTTTATTTTTAAATAAACAATTTTATTGTTCATCTTTACATAAAGACATCACTATATCATCCATTACTCTTGAGTTACAAAGTCATAAAACAATATATTAAAATTTAATATCCTGATAAGGTAATTAACATAAACAAAGAAATTAACATTTTAAAAGCTTCCTGATTGGGGCTGGGAAGGTGGCTCAGTGGTAGAGCGCTTGCCTTGCATGCATGTGGACCTGGGTTCGATTCCTCAGCACCACATAAGCAGAAAAAGAAAAAAGCTGGAGGTGGCACTGTGGCACAAGTGGTAGAGCACTAGCCTTGAGCTGAAGAGCTGAGGGACAGTGCCCAGGCCCAGAGTTCAGGCCCATGACCGGACCCAAATAAATAAATAAAAACTTCCTGATTATGCATCTAATGCAATTTTATCCAAAAGTAAATATTACATGACATTATCCTAATACAATAATCTACAATTAATAACATGAAAATGAGGTTCAAGACCACAGAGTTTGAACCTTGTAAAACATATAAACAAAATAAATCCATTAGCATTGTTTTAATTATCTCCTGAATGCTAAGGACTTCCAAGTCTAGACCATTGCCCTAACCTTTCTCTACAACACAAGGTTTAAATCTCCATGCCAACAGATACTTCTCCTTCATATCCTATAGATACCTTAAAAAGGATTTCAAAATATAGATATGAAAAGTTACTTCCTTCTAAGACATTTGACATTAAAGATAATCCTTTGAGGTTCTCTTAGATCATGAAAAGCCAGTATTGGCAAAATGTGGAATCCACGCAGGGTAAAGAAAACCTTAATTGTTTAAATTTTATGTAAAGTTTAAAAAATGTTGCTAGTGGGCTGGGAATGTGGCTTAGTGATATAATGCTTGCCTAGCATGCATGAAGCCCTGGGTTCAGTTCCTCAGTACCTCATATACAGGAAAAGCCAGAAGTGGTGCTGTGGCTCAAGTGCTGGAGTGCTAGCCTTGAGCAAAAGAAGCTCAAGAGCAGTGCCTGGGCCCTGAGTTCAAGCCCCAGAACTGCCAAAAAAAAAAAAATGTTGTTAATGTCTGGCTAATGCCTACCATTCAGACTCAAAAGAAATTTGCTTTCATGACCTCTAAATTTGGGACTAGTGTCACATTTTCTGCTGAAACTGAAGTGACATTCTCAAATGCTCCATTGACATTTAATGAGTTTTTGCTTATTTTTCTAAGACAACTAATAGCTCTACAAGGTAGTATTTCATATGTCTACTTATTCTGTGTTAGCATATTTTTTTTCTTTTTTGCAGTACTTGTTAATCTACTCCATCCAGGGGCCTCCTGCATGCTAGAGAAGTGTTCTGCATCTGAGCTATACCCTAGCTACACCCTAACGCTTTGTTTTTGCTCAAATTAAGGTGGTGAGGGTTTCAGCTGGAAAACCCGATTGTATTCACCTTGGATCCAAATCTGCAGTACTTAAGCTCTGTTTGTTTCAAGGAGTAGAAAGCTAGTCTTTTAACTCAGGTGCAGGATTTTATTGCAAGGCTTGGTGCTGTGAGAAGAACAGGAAGAGTGGTGGAAGGGAAATGGATGTCTCCTTAGACCCCAGTAAGCACTCCTGTACTAAGGCCCTCAAATCTGTACACTGCCTGTTTTGAGCCTTACTTTGTTGTTGTTGTTGTTGTTGGGCTTAACCTCTGGTCCTGGGCGCTATCCCTCAGCTCTTCAGCTCAAGGGTAGCGCTCTACCACTTCAGCCACAGTGCCATTTATGGTTTTCTGGTGGTTAATTGGTGATAAGAGTCTCACAGACTTTCCTGCCTGGGCTGGCTTTGAACCTTGATCCTCATATCTGAGCCTCCTGAGTAGTTAGGATTACAGACATGAACCACCGGTGGCCACCTTTGAGCCTTACTTTTATCCCTGTTAAGGCACTAGGAAACTGAGGCATAGGGCAGTCAGAGATTGACTCGCCTGGTCTGACTCCAGATCCATTCTGCTTCCCATACTGTGATGCAGCTATGTCCCAGGGAACAGGCTGTCTTGAGGGCCTTGAGGGTGACTCCATTTCTTCCTATTTGGCTTCTCCTGCTCTGGCTGCTGCCTGCCAACTCCCAGAAGATTTTCACTCACCAACTTAGCACATGCGATTTGAATGCAAATTCAGAATGGTGTGGGGTAGGGCACATTTGGCAGGGGTGGCACTGTGCTTTTGACGGCTAACTTGACTGGTGCAAAAATATGAAAGTAGATCAAAGACCTAGCATTTCCTTTCATCTGTCAAATAGTTTCTACTCCTCATTCTCATGCTCTTTCTCTGTAACTCTTGCCCACTCCTCTCTTTGCTTGTCAATCCAGGAGTGGGTTCCTTTCCTCCTCTTCCCTCTCTCTTTCTCTTTCTCTCTCTCTCTCTCTCTCTCCCTCTCTCTGTGTATCTCTCTGTCTCTCTCTCTCACTCTCTCTCTCTCTCTGTCTGCCTGTGTCTATCTGTTTCTCTCTCTCTCTCTCTCTCTCTCTCTCTTTCCTCTCTCTCTCCACTCTCTTTCTCTCTGTGCTGGTATTGAGGCTTGAACTCAGGGCCTGTTGCTGGCCTTTAGCTTTTTTGCTCAAGGCCATCGCTCTACCACTTGAGCCACAGCTCTACTTCTGGCTTTTGTTGTTGCTGTTGTTAGAGCTAAGAATCTCATGGACTTTCCTGCCCAAACTGGCTTTGAATCGCCCTCCTGAGTAGCTAGTATTAGTCTTGAGCCACTGGCACCAGGCTTCCCTTTTCTTTTCTACCCTCAGCTCTTGCCTTACTTCTTTTGGCCTAAGACTTTGGCACCTGGAGACTGTTCAAGGTAGACTATTTCTTCTTCAGGTTATGCCATCTCTTTCCTCCCCCTGCCAACCTCTAACCATGCAGTGGCATCTCTGTGTTTGTTTATGGGTTCATTTAGTGCCTGGACAAATTGGAAAGGGACAGATTGTCATGACAGTCATAGGATGTGGCAGTCTGCTTTTTCTTTGGGGTTTGTTTTCTTTTTGTGTTTATTCTTTCCTTAAATTAAGGAAAGTAAGGAATCTATACTTAGGAATTCTCTTGATTACAAAACCAGTAAAATGTATGAGCAAGCTCTTCTGCAGAAGAAGAGTAAGCTGGAAGGCCTACCTGATGCTCCTTTCCTACAAGTTTCAGTGGCAGTGTGCTCCACTTTTAGTTTATACCAACTTGTACCAAACACATAAATAAAAATGGGTTTTTTCAAATCAAAGTAACCAAATTGCACTTTTTATTGTAAGTTTATTAATAGTATATAAATACATAATCCCATCACCCTGCACCATAATTAGTAAGTATTTATGTTGTTGAAACCATGGCCCAGTTTTCTGAAGACATCTGTCTTCTAAAAAGCTTTCTTTTTCTAACCAAAATTATAAGGCACTATACAAGTAGGCTTGCCACATAAAAGACGTGATCTTCATCGAAATTTAAATTTCAGATAAAAACTAAATGGTTTTGTAGTATAAGTATGTCTCAGACATTGCTTGAGCCATACTTACACTAAAAAAAATCATTATGTATCTGATACAAAAATTCAGTTGAGCTTCTTGTATTTGTATTCCTGCATACTTTCCCTTCTTTCTTCTTCCTTAGTTTTCCTTGTATTTCCTCCTCAAGCTCTTTTCTACCTCCTTTTCTTTTTCCCTTTTTATTTTACCCCTGTTCCTTTCCTAAGTTTGACAGTTTAGTACCCAAGATTTAAGCCATCGTACATTGTCCTGATTCCCATTCTTACACTAACTTCTCCCACTTCTCCCTTCACTTCCCCTCCTTTCCCCTTTCCTCTTCTGTTTTATATTCTTTTTCTTCTTCCCTCCCTCCTGCTGTCTCTCTTGTTTGCTTTCTCTCCCCGCCCCCTTTCTTCTTTCCAGAAAACAAGACCCTCCCTGGTTTGAATGATCTCCCTACTATGGTTGTTCAGTCTCTCTAGGCTTAGTGAAGGTTCTCACTTTTATTGCAAATTGCTTTCAAATTTGTCTCCACTAACAATGTCAAAGTATGTGTAGACTTGTGGGATTTAAACCTGTATATAAAGATAAACCGCAGGGAAACCTGCTTAAACAACCTCTGAACTGATGACTAATAGTTCAACAGTTGCAAACAGGAGAAACCAGTCTCACTGTGCAAACGATGCGAACTGCAGCGTCATCTGGGCGGAGATCTGTGACAGGACACGATCCTTTGTCAACAGATAAAGGCTGGTGCTGAATGTTATTGCCAGATCTTAAGGCCAGTATCTTTAACAAGTTCCTTTTTTCACCAGAGAAAGATTCTTAAAAAAAAAAAGAAAAAGAAAAATCACCACTATGATTCCTATTTCCCTTTCACCACATAAGTTTTTGAATCCATTCACAAAAGTTAGAGGATAATCCATGATTGGCTTCTCTGAAGGCACTGGTCATCCTTTCATCCAAAGACTTTCTCTCTCCTAGTGTGAGTGCAGAGCAGAGCTTGTGTGAGCCACTCCTGAAAGCCAGTGAGACAGGCGATCACGATGGGCCCATCCACGTTGCTGTACTAGCCAAAGGATTTGCGGATTGATTTCACTATTAGTATTTTTTCTTCTGTTTGGTTTTGGATTTTCTTGTTGTTTTATTTTGCTTATTTGTTCATTTGTGTTTTGAGACAGATACTATCTGGCCCAAGCTGGCTTTGAACTCAGTAGGTAGTCCATGTAGCTGGCCTGGGAACTCCTGCTTCTCCCTGCCCAGTACTGGGTTGGGAGGCATGTACACCATACTCCCCCATGATTTTCTGTGTGTATGTGGGTGTGAGTGTGTTGTTGTTGTTGTTGTAAGTTAAACGCTTGGCTTTGCATATGCTAAGTAATTGCTCTGTCACTTAACTATACTTCCAGTCCTTATTTCATTACTGTTTCTGGGTCTCAGTATGCAAATTAGAAACAGAGAAAAAGAAGAAACATTATACTTGTTCAGAGTAGGTTGTGCCCATGCTGGTGTGAGGATTTAAATTGCTACGTAATGATTGTCAGCATCTTGGACAATGAAAACTGGTACAGCAAGTGATTGTGTTTTACATCTGTGAAAATGATAAACTATACAGTAAATTGTCACCTATGTTTAACAAAGTATTACCAAAAGTCTACGTAACAATAAAATCCCCCTCTGTAAAACTAATGTAAACAAAAATAAAATCCAGCCGGGTGCTGGTGGCTCACACCTGTAATCCTAGCTACTCAGGAGGCTGAGATCTGAGGATCGCGGTTCAAAGCCAGCCTGGGCAGGAGAGACGGTGAGACTTCTATCTCCAATAAACCACCAGTAAACTGGAAGTGGCGCTGTAGCTCAAGTGGTAGAGCGCTTGCCTTGAGCTAAAGAGCTGAGGGACAGCGCCCAGGCCCAGAGTTCAAGACCCACTACCAACAACAACAAAAAAATCCATACAACTAATAATGTTACTAAATATAGATGCTCAGAAATATTAAAAACAAATAAATTTAGTAGGGGAAATATGGAGTTAGCTCTGAGCCTTTAGGAAGAAACGATGTCTAATGATTCTTTGGTTCTCAAAATTTCACACTTATTATTGTCCCATAGAGTGATTGGAAGTGTGGCTCAGCTGGTGGTATAGCACTAGCCAATGATTGAAAGTGCCAAGTACTGAGTTCAAATCCTAGTCTTGAGCCAAGAGTGTCCCAGAGATTTTTCTAAGTGCACACCACTCTCATGCCCCATTCCCAGATACTCTGTTCTGTACATGAGAGCAGGGATTCAGGAGCTAGACTTACTTGTCACTATACTACCTATGCAACTCTCGCAGCTTCATTTTCTCCTCTGCAAATCAGGACAATAATGCTTGTTCAAGGAGTTGTTGGGAGAATTGTGGGTTTCTATTTGTAAAGTCCCTAGTAGAGATCCATGTGTGCTAGCAATTTATTTAAAGCAGCACTCCAGGTGAGACATTTACAATGCTCGGCCCACACTTCAATGAGCTCTGTACTGTGGCTTAGACAGGCTGTGCATAAACCAGTTGATTTCTCTGTGTGCCTGTATGGTGCTAGTCAAGTAAGTCTGAGGATTCTTAACTCACAGATCCAGTCTTCAAGAAAGGAAGTAATCACACTTCCTCTAAGATCCTGTCAGAATCCACTCTGCTTTCTGAGAAAGTTTGGGCACTAAGAACACATGGAGAAGAGCATGCAGGACTGTGTGCACCAACAAAGCACTTTGGACCCTAACACTACCTTTGTAGCGGCTCACAAGTTTGCAATCTTGGTCATCAGGACAAGTCAAGCACACACAAAACTGTCAGTATACAGCTGAATATGTGGTCACAAGTTCAAATTCTCCCTTCCAACTCCCTTTCCCTAACTTCTAAATGCTGATGAGACTGGAGCACTAGCCTCCTCTCTTCTACAAATTCATTCTTTACAAAAAAATTTTTTTTGCCACTGCTGGGCCTGGGTACTGTCCTTAAGGTCCTTTTGCTCAAGGCTAGTGCTCTACCACTTGAGCTACAGTGCCACTTTCTGCTTTTTTTGTGATTAACTGGAAATAAAAATTTCACAGACTTTCTTGCCTAGACTGGCTTTAAACCGCTATCCTCAGATCTCAGCCTACTGAGTAGCTAGGATTACAGGTGTGAGCCACTGGTGCCCAGCTCCATCTGCATTCTTTTCCAGGCCCTTTGCCTTAGATGAATTCAAGTTTATATTATAGCCTGACCTTTGTTGGGCTCTTAAACTGTCTACTACACATCTACACATGGATGTCTACAGGGTTCTTATTTTTACAATGTCCAAAAAAGAACTCTTGTAGCTGGGCGCCAGTGGCTCAGGCCTGTATTCCTAGCTACTCAGAAGGCTGAGATCTGAAGATCACAGTTCAAAGCCAGCCCAGGCAGGGAAGTCCATGAGACTCTAATCTCCAGTTAACCACCAGAAAACTGGAAGTGGCGCTGTGGCTCAAATGGTAGAGCACTTGCCTTGAGCTAAAGAGCTCAAGGGACAGCGCCCAGGCCCAGAGTTCAAGCTCCACAACCAACAACAACAACAACAAAAAGAACTCTTATTTCCATATCTGACAGCCCTACTAGGCACACAAACCTACATTCACAACCCTCCCTCCTTCCCCCCACCCCCCAGCGACTCCTACCAGGGAAGTCAGCCATCCTCCAGGCACAACCATTTAAAGCTAAGGAGATCCTCTTAATTTTGTTCTCCCTCAAAGCCCATCAGCTCCTCTCCCTTGCCTCCTTTCCATCCTACGGCAGCTCTGTCTTCTGCCCCACATTAGCCCCACATCTACAATAATGTTGTAGAACATTATTGCTAGTTCTGTAATAACTTTCTAGAACAGTCATGCCTCAGAAACTTTACTTCCTGTTCCCTTTATCTGGAACATTATTTTCTTGTTTTGATGCACGGCTCATTTCTTCTTATAGTTTAAGTTTCCATTCAAATGGCAAAGAACTCCTCAGAGAGGCCTTTCCCTATTACCACACAAAAAACAGCTTCTACTCCTAGGGTCATACCTCAGTCCTTCCCTTACCATTTTATTTTTGTTTTGTTTTGTTATCTCAGTCTGAAATTGTACTACTGGTGTGTGTGTGTGTGTGTGTGTGTGTGTGTGTGTGTGTGTGTGTGTTTTACACTATAACAAAATCTCCAAGAAGATGAAAATTATCTTACTCAACAAGGCATCCTGAGTTCTACAATAGTGACACATAGTGAGTTCTTAGTAAATATCTGTTTTGTAAGAATCAATGAATGAATACAATGAATAAAGGGGATTGGAAAACAGAAGAATAATGAGTGTTAGTGCACTAGAAAAGATTCTATTTGGGCCTTTGGGGAAAGTTTACTGACTAGGAAAGGGGAAGAAGAAGCAGGAAGAGGAAGATGACAGAAGAGGAGGAGAATGAGAGGAGGAATATGAGGAGCAGGAGGAGGACAGGAAGATGAGGAAAGGGATGAGGGAAAGGACTGAGGAGGAGAAGCAGGAGGAGGAGGAGAAGGAGCAAAATGGGCTTAGCAGGTAGTTTGGAAAAGACACAAAGCACAAATATAACCACAAAATTTGTATGGCAGTAAAATGAAAGTAACCTGTAGATGTAGACAACTAATGACAGATGTAAAAGAAAGCTGAGACTGACTAGGTAGGAAAGGGGCAGATCGGAGCAAATGCTAGATGTAACACAGGAGTCATTTGATGGGCTTGTGTCTTTTTCAATGGGTAGCAAGGTGTCAATGGGAGTTCTGCCACTAACCCATTACTCAGGCAAAGCCTCAAGAAAAAATAAAGGGCTTTCCCATAGTCTGAGCAGAAATCCCTGGAGAAACTCCTCTGCTCCTGGCCTCAGAAACTAGAAGTCACAATGGAATCTGTAAAGGGCCCAGCTGGGCAGCCCTCATATTACTCAGTGGTCACAGAGTAACTGTTGCTATAGAATCCAGTAAACATTGGCTTTTCTCTGAAAGCACTGAATGAGGAACTTCCTGAAACCACATTGGTGATATTGATGGGAAAATGTCAGGTTTGTAATCACAAAAAAATGATCACAACAGAATTTCCAAGTGAATCACCTCCCTGGTTTTTGCTATAGCTGTCTTTGAAACATCATAGCTTAACAAAGTAAAATGATTGTTATGATCTAATGAATGTAATACTTTGAAAAGAAAGATGGAGGGTAATTTCACAATGCTGTGCACCTATGTATGAAGAAAGCATAAAGAATTTCAGTGAAAGTTGTTGATTGATGGGGTAAGGGAAAAAAAGCAATAGAGAGGGTAATTCTGAGAAATATATGTGCATATCTGAAACACCATAATGAAGCCCTAGGTATAATTAACACAATTGAAAAGAAACCAATGAGAGGAAGTGAAACAAGTTCTGTTAGGGAAGGAGAGCGAGCCTTAGGAAGAGGGTGGAAGACTAAAGAAAAAGGTGAGTGAGGATGAACACAGACCTGGTAGTTTATTTGCATACCTTAAAATAGTTCAACAAAACATGTTGAAATTGTTTTAAGAACGGGCATTAGGATGGGGGTAATAATAGAGGGCATAAAATTAATTGGAATACATGGTTTACATGTATGGAAATGTTACAATTAAACCTCCTTCATATAAGTAATGTACATTAATTTTTTTAGACAATACTAAGATTCCATCTCTAGTCAGAATGGCAATCACACTAAATAAAATAAATAAACAAACACCACAGTAATACTTCGTAGTCTTACTCTCAAGATTCACACAGGGTCTTTTGAGAAACCCCATTTACTACAGATGTTGTAGACTTGTATCTGAACTGATTCACTGTAAGAAAAGTTAGAAATGACCTAGATAAGTACAGCAAAACCCAAAGGACACAGTCATTTTTTCTATTAAGATCAAGAAACTAATTGGATGGCAAACCCTGTTATAGTTGTCTGACTTCGACCTCCCCTCAAAGATGAGAAAGGCATCTCATTATGTAGCACCAAAGCAACCTTTCCAAGAAGGCTACAGCATCATATTATTCTGAAGCCTACAATGGTGTCATTGATTACACCACAGTATTACCACGGGTGGTGGGCATATGGAGCTTATGTTGTCTTCTTCCAGGCTTCAGAGCCCCTCCTCTGTGTTCTGAGCACTAGGATAGGAGACTTAAATCTAGTGGGTGAGACTTAAATCTACTGGGTACTTTATATATCCTTACTCTGTGAATGGCCACATCTGAAGGAGACATCACACCTGTGTTACATATGAAAAAAAGTAAACTCCAGAGGATACCTTTGCCCTCCAATTTGTTTTCTGTGAGGAATATGTTGGATCTTGGAGCTCCCTTTCTGGGCTCTGAACCTTGGCAATGTGATTATCTCTGCTTAGTCACATATAAGTGGAAACCTTACACCAAATTGCTGCATAACTTAGAAATGACTCATTTATTTCAGGCAAAACCCGAGAAAACAAAAGACCAGGACAACAACAAAGAACAAAGAAAACTTATCCTTTTCTTTTCCAGACAGGGATCACATCTTTGTTGCTGTATTCTCAATGCCTGGAGTAATGGAAAAACAGATAGATTGATATGTAGAGTCTTTAGGGTTCTGCATTTTAGAGTGTGACCTGAAAGTTTCCTCAGATACATTTTGGACCAGGTTCCCTGGGTTCCTATATGTTCACACCCAAACTAAGAGAGAAAAAGATCTTGCCTACCTCTCTAAGATCTAAACACCAACACAGATGGGCATTAAGAACAGCTAGGTTTAAAATCAAACATGATCCACCATTAGGGTTTTGGATTTCCCCCTGCTTTTCTAGTGCTTTCTCTGTGTCTGGTTCTATTAACAGTGATCTGTTGGTGGGAGAATTCCTAGATGTTTCCTACAAACAGATGGCATTGTTCTCTTATTTTCATGTTATAGGAACCATTAGCAAAATTGGAAAACTGGATAATAGGAATGGGCTTAAATAAAGAACATCTTAATAGTTCTTCAGTTCTAATGGCTTTTGAAATAGTTCATCTTCGGGGCTGAGAAGGTGGCTCAGTGGTAGAGTGCTTGCCTTGCATGCATGAGACCCTGGGTTCGATTCCTCAGTACCACATAAGCAAAAAGAAAAAAGTTGGAAGTGGCACTGTGGCTCAAGTGGTAGAGTGCTAGCCTTGAGCTGAAGAGCTGAGGGACAGTGCCCAGGCCCCCAGAGTTCAGGCCCCACGACTGGACCAAAAAAAAAGTTCATCTTCATTCATTCTTTCAACAAATATTTGGTGAAAGCCTCGCATAACAAGCATTGTGTTAGGTTCTTGTTTTATAAAGAATGAAACAAAGAATCTACTAACAATTAGCTTGTCATTAAAACAACCTATATATCAGACTTCCATTTCTTTTTAAGACAATAATATTTAATTGTATGTATGTACCACATTTGATTTGTGCATTCATACTTTTTGTGTGTGATGGCACTATGGGGCTTGAACTGGGGGCCTCACACTCTGGCTTAGCTTTTTACTCATGACTGGTGCCCTACCACTTGAGCCACACCTGCAATTCCTGCTTTGGCTGGTTAATTGCAGATGACTCTCTGATTTGTCTGCCTGGGCTGGCTTTGAACTACAATCCCAAATCTCAGCTTCATGAGTAACTAAAATTATAGGCATGAGCCGCTGGTGCCTAGATTGATCAAATGAATGAATGAATGATTTCTCTCTTTCTTTTTACTTTTTACAGTACTGAAGGTTAAACTGGGGACTCTTATAGGCCAGTCAAGCACTCTACTACTGGGCTACATCCCCAGCCTTATTTTTTTTTTTAATTTTGGGATAAGGGCTGGGCTCTGGTGGCTCACACCTAAAATCTTAGCTACTCAGGAGGCTGATATCTGAAGATAGCGGTTCAAAGCCAGCCTGGGCAAGAAAGACCATGATACTCTTATCTTCAATTAACCACCAGAAAACAAGAAGTAGCTCTGTGGCTGGAAGTGGTAGATTGAGTGGCGCTGTAGCTCAAGTGGTAGAGCACTAGTCTTGAGCTGAAGAACTAAGGGACAGTACTCAGGCCCAGAGTTCAAGCCTCATGACCAAATAAATAAATAAATAAATAAGATATAATATTATACCTAAAAGATTAAAAAATATTTTGGGCTGGGAAGGTGGCTCAGTGGTAGAGTGCTTGCCTTGCATGCATGAGGCCCTGGGTTCGATTCCTCAGCACCACATAAGCAAAAAGAAAAAAGCCA
>NW_012267243.1:6319105-6326407 GCF_000151885.1 Dipodomys ordii | reverse complement strand
CTGGGTTCGATTCCTCAGCACCACATAAGCAGAAAAAGCTGGAAGTGGCGCTGTGGCTCAAGTGGTAGAGTGCTAGCCTTGAGCTGAAGAGCTGATGGACAACGCTCAGGTCCAGAGTTCAGGCCCCACGACTGGACCCAAAAAAAAAAAAATAAGATGGCAGATTGTATTTTATATACTTTATAGTTCTTGAAGTATATAATTCTGTAAATTGTTACAATAATGTTTTGTGTTCATTTTGATAAATATTATTTTATATGATCAAGTGCACATAGACATTGTGCCTTTGTATCCTCTCCTAAGAATATCCTCTCTTGGTCTCACTGTATGTGACTGCCTAGGGTACAGTGATGTCTTTTATACCATTTTCCTCTCCAATCTAGTATGCACTCCAATACTGTTTGTTTATGAGTTGTTTTGTGTGGTAATACTGGGGATTAAACTCAGGGCCTGGGTACTGTCCCTTAGCTTTTCTGCTTAAGGCTATGGCTCTACCACTTGAGCCACATATCCACTTTGGTTTCTTGGTGGTTAATTGGAGATAGTCTCACAGACTTTTTGGCCCAGGCTTCTTTGAACTGGAATCCTCATATCTCAGCCTCCTAAGTAGCTAAGATTATAGATGTGAGCCACCAGCATTTGGCTCATGTCTTTAATATAATTTCATTCTCCAATCCAGTATCCATTCCAATATTGTACATTTTACATATTGCGGTTGATTATTATATTTTACAGTGGAGTTATCAACTCATCCCTGTTTGTGTGGCCCTTTTCAGGTGTGGCATTCAAAGTCCTGTATCCTGGGAAACCATTTAGTCCCAAGCAAACAAAGATGGTTGTTACCCTCCCGTGAACTCAGGGCCTGGGCACTGTCCCTGAGCCTCTCTGTGCTCAAGGCTAGCATTCTACCACTTGAGCCACTGCGCCACTTCCAGCCTTTTCTGTTCATGTGGTACTGAAGAATCGAACCCAGGGCTTCATGCATGCTAGACAAACACTCTACCACTAAGCCACATTCCTAGCCCACAATTATGTTTTTAAGAGTCAATTATTTTATTGTATGTCCCTCAGTCTACTTTTGTTAATGATTCCCCAGATCATGCATATCAGGCTGGTCTCCTACAGTTAAAAAAAAAAAAGTATCCTTTTCAAAGGCTCATAATGAGAGCCATGGGCATCTATCTGCCTGCATTGGTAATGTTACTTTTACTCAGGGTCAAGATGTGGGCCAGTTTCACCATCGTGTACTTTGTACTTTTCTGCTCTTCCATGCTTATAGTGAACTTCTATTACAGTGTGTATGCCCCACTTGAAGCCTTCTGAAAGAGTCTAAGCAGAAGCTCAGCAGTACTTATTTATTTATTTATTTAGTCCTTCATGGGGCTTGAACTCAGGGCCTGTCCCTGAGCTCTTCAGCTCAAGGCTAGCACTCTACCACTTGAGCCACAGCACCAATTCTGGCTTTTTCTGTTTATGTGGTATTGAGGAATTGAACCCAGGGCTTCATGCATGCAAGGCAAGCACTCTACTGCTAAGCCACATTCCCAGCCCAGAAGCTCAGCATTTTATAGGAAACATCTGACAGCACCCTTGCAGTAGGATTTCACACTCCCTTTTCCATTACCATTACAGCGTATAATAAATCACTTCATCCTTATTCTTTCTCTCTTTGGTCACCTTTTGAGATGAAATAATTTCTAAAATGCAAATATTTTTATGTAACCCTTCTTTTTTAGGGAGAAAAATCCTATCACATTAATGGCACATTTTTCTATTTGATTCGGTCTTCACACTTATTCTCAAAGTAAAAATTGTTTGGGAAGAGCACACTATTTGTGTATGGCAAAGACCTTTATATCTTATTGACAGCCCAAGCTGCCATCAGAATATATTGGGTATTTAGTAACCAGTGAACTCTCCTGTTCACAGAAGTCATTGGAGGTGGAGCTTCGTGAAGAGGAAGTAGATAAGCAAAGATCTCTGAGTATTTGACACAAAGGGCTTGATGATAGTCATGCTGTGCCCAGGTTCTAACCATAGCTTTTATAATCTGATAACATGCTACATAATCTATTTAGTTCTTCTGCTGTTTTTCATTTTCTGTGTTTCTCCATTTCTTTGCCAGAATGAAGAAAACACCACAAAGACAAGGTGCTTTGTTTTGTTCATAGACAACAGAACCTGTTTCAAAACATGCTAAGATTTGCTGAATGAATGACTAAATGAACTTATTCATGAATATCACTAATCTAATAAATGCCAGTGGCTTGTGTACTTGACACAATTAAAGTGGGAAAATTTGTATTTATTTTACTACACACAAAAAATTTTAATATACTCTTATACAGACAAGTTACCATTTCATAAGTCAGGTAAATGAATGCATTTCTGTTTAGGACAATATCACCCCTTCTTTTTCTTTTCCCTAGTTTTCCCATTCTGTCCCTGCCCACAAGTTGCATAGTTCATTTTCCACTTGGTGTTAACTGAGTACCATGCCTGCATTCTTCATCCTTCCTCCCTCCATTTCTGTGCTCCCCTTTTCCCTGCCAAAAGACAGAAGAAAAAAAAAGAACAAACAAAACAAAACCAAAAAAAAATATATCACCATTAACTCCTACAACAACAGCAACAAAAAAAATCCCATATTCCCACTTCCTGGAATTCATTTCAATAAATGACATTTTAAATGTTCAGCAGCATTACTCCTTTGGGTCCTCCCCTGAGAGTATCTTTTTAGTCTCACTGTTTATGTGTGAATGCCTAGAGTCCTGTATAATTTATCATGCCCCAGTGTATTTTATTTTATTTTATTTATTTTTTGCCAGTCTTGGAGCTTGAACTCAGGGCCTGGGCACTGTCTTTGAGCCTCTCTGTGCTCAAGCCTAGCACTGTACCACTGAGCCACAGGGCCACTTCTGAATTTCACTATTAGTAGCCCAAACTACCACAGCCAGTGTTTTTAAGGAACGTGTGCCAGAAAATATGTTCTCTAGACAGACAAAATGCTGAATACTCCACTATAGAACCAGATCAAACCCTACCTTCTTCCATGAACACTTGAAGCCATAGTTATTCATTGCAAAGATTCATGGGATGCTTACTATGCAGTAGTCATTGCTAGGTTCTGAAGACATTCATTTGTTCCTTCAGTCATGCAGGAGTCACTTATTCAGAGCCTCTAGCCTATGTCCACACTGCATTACTTGGGACACAGCAGCAGGGAAGACAGATGAGGGCTCTGCACTCCAAGTTAATTTTGTCATGTAGGCACATCAGCCAATAAATAGAGAGAGGGGGAGGAAGAAGAGAGAGAGAGAGAGGCTGGTTGGCAGAGGGAATGTGTCTGGTCAGTGGTTAAGACCCGGGTCCTAAAGGGCTGATCATAAAAAAACTCCCCAACCTACTGGGCACACGAACACTCACTAAGTGAAAAAGGAAAGTAGAAAAACAAAAGGAAATACCTAGTTTAGTATTAAAACATGCATTTGTTGGGAAATTGAGACCTGTTAGTTAAAAAAGGCTGCAGTCCCTTAAAAGTTTGAGTACAACACATCCCTTAAGCAGTCATTAAGAAAAAATGTGAGACTATAGGAATGTCCAAGTTCACAAGGCTTCAACACATGTTTCAAAACAAGCCTCACCAATAGCAATCAAATGTGTCACTGCTATACAGCTCATTCAGAACAAATCCACAACAAAAGAAAAAGTAAGGCTGTTTTGCAGTCCATGTATCTGATCACCAAAGAATTTCAAGGCTCCTCTGAAAGTCTAAGAGTCATGTCTACTTCTTCACAATAATTTTTTCCCTGGAGAAATTTGTTTTTTTATGAACAATAAATAAAGAAAATAAAAACATCTATTGTTCTTCTGCATATATACATGATATTGAACCACACAGTCATGAGCATGCTGTCCACACACACAACTATATTTACATATATTAAAGCAGGAACATGTGGAAAAGGCTTTGGTTTGATCACATACAGCTGCCTTCCAATTCTGGTTCTATTACTTTAACCTTTCCAGATCTAATTTTCTTTCTTTCTTTTTTTTGTCAGTCATGGGGCTTGAACTCTGGGCCTGGGCGCTGTCCCTGAGCTCTTCAGCTCAAGGCTAGCGCTCTACCACTTAAGCCACAGCATCACTTCCTGCTTTTTCTGTGTATGTGGTGTTGAGAATGGAATCCAGGGCTTCATGCATGCAAGGTAAGCACTCTACTGCAGAGCCACCTTCCCAGCCCCTAATTTTCACTTATAAAAGGGAGGTAAGTTCAATTTCAAAGTTTTCTGAATTTTTCATTAAATGAGATATTCTAAATGCTAATAAACATTCAATAGATGGTATTTTTAAATTTCACTTTTACTTACTTTAAGATTCAGAGAGCCAGGGGCTGGTGGCTCGTGCCTGTAATCCTAGCTACTCAGGACGCTGAGATCTGAGGATTATGGTTCAAAGCCAGCCCAGGCAGAAAAGTCCATGAGACTCTCATCTCCAATTAACTACCAGAAAACTGGAAGTGGACCTGTGGCTCAAAGTGGTAGAGCTCTAATCTTGAGCAAAAGAACTCAGGGACAGTGCCCAGGCCCTGAGTTCAAGCCCCAGAAAAGAAAGAACTGGGGGGGGGAGGGAGGGAGGAAAGAAAGAAAGAAAGAGGAAGGGAGAGGAAGGGAGAGGGAGGGAGGGAGGGAAGGAAGGAAGGAAAGGAGGAAGAGAGGGAGGGAAAAGAGGGAGGGAGATTCAGAGAGCCTGGGAGCTCTTGATGTTTGGACCATGAAAGAAATTGACATAGAACTCAATATCCAAAAAGCAAGTGGAGAGATGAAAAGAAAACCAGTCCTTGTTAAAACAGGGGAACTCATAAAAAAGCCTTGTTTAGCGGGCTGGGAAGGTGGCTCAGTGGTAGAGCGCATGCCTTGCATGCCAGAGGCCCTGGGTTCGATTCCTCAGCATCATATAAGCAAAAAGAAAAAAGCCAGAAGTGGTGCTGTGGCTCAAGTGGTAGAGCACTAGCCTTGAGCTGAAGAGCTGAGAGATAGCGCCCAGGCCCCACAACCGGACCCCCCCCCAAAAAAAAGTGGTGGATCACTAGCCTTGAGCAAAAAAGCTCAGAAACAGCACCCAGGCCCTAAGTTCAAGCTCCACAACAAAAAAATTTTTGAGACAAGATCTCATGTAAGTTGCCTGTGCTGGTCTTGAATGTTTGAGCCTCATGACTCAGCCCAAGAAGTTGGAATTGTAGATATCCAGCATCATTCCTGACTATATTTATCTCGTATGGACAACTAATTTGTTTCTATCTTTTGACTATTGCAAATAATGCTCTTATGAACATTGGTATATAAATGTAGACTTTAAATTAATTTATCATGCAAAATTTTAATGAATTTCATACTTGTTTTTAAAAAGTCTAAGGAAATGTATATTATCACACAAAGAGACAAAGATAGCTGATACATCTTATTTTTAAATACTCCAGAAAAAAACAGAGAAAAGAAATATGGGAAAATATTTCAAAACTATACTCCTAAAAATAGTTAAGATGGGGCTGGGAAGGTGGCTCAGTGGTAGAGAGCTTGTCTTGAATGCATGAGGCCCTGGGTTCGATTCCTCAGCACCACATAAGAGTGCATGCAAGGCAAGCACTCTACCACTGAGCCTTGAGCCAAACCTCCGGAAGTGGTGCTGTGGCTCTAGTGGTAGAGCGCTAGCCTTGAGCTGAAGAGCCGAGGGACAGTGCCCAGGCCCAGAGTTCAGGCCCCATGACTGGACCAAAAAAAATAAAATAAAATAGACGGGCACCAGTGGCTCATGCCTGTAATCCTAGCTACTCAGAGGCTAAGATCTGAGGATCATGGTTCAAAGTCAGTCAGGGCAGGAAAGTCTGTTAAACTTTTTTCTTTTTTTGGCTGGTTGTGGGTCTTGAACTCTAGGCCTGGGTCCTGTCTCTGAGCTTTTTATTGTTTTTTAGTTTTTGTTTTTTTATCAGTCATGGGCTTGAACTCTGGGGATTGAACTCTGGGCACTGTCCCTCTGCTCTTCAGCTCAAGGCGAGTGCTCTACCACTTGAGCCACTGTGCCACTTCTGGTTTTCTGGTGGTTTATTGGAGATAGGAGTCTCACGGTCTTTCCTGCCCAGGCTGGCTTTGAACTGCGATCCTCACATCTCAGCTTCCTGAGTTGCTAGGATTACAGGCATGAGCCACCAGTGTCTGGTTTCCCTGAGCTCTTTGCCCAGCCTCCTTTAAATATTTAACTCCAATTAACCACCAAAATCCAGATATGGAGCTGTGATTCAAGTGATAGAGCACTAGCCTTGCGCAAGAAAAGCTCAGGGACAGTACCCAGACTTTGAGTTCAACAGTGGGTCACATATTGAGAAGTCTCTCAGCTACTAGTTCTCCTTATTGGAAGTAAACACCATTAATAGTTCTGTTCTATTCACCTAGAAATGTGCTCTCTAAATGAAACACAGTTCCATGTCTTGCTTTTCTAAGTATGTGTTATAAATCTATAGGAGAGAGTGGGAGTGTAGCTCAAGCAGTAAAGTGCCTGACTAGCAAGTGAAATGACCGGAGTTCAAATCCCTGCTCCCATCGCCCGGTCTCCCCCTAAAAGGAAAAGGCTATTAGAACATTAGAAATCTAGCTCAGAGATAATGCACATGCCTAGAAATCATTCCATATCAAGTACAGCTTGAGAGACTTCATTCTAGTGGCTACATACTGGGGTTTGAACTCATAACCTTTCACTTACTCAGCCAGCTTGCTCAGCTGAGGCTAACCCCTTTGAATTACCTACAGACTTACTTTTTGCTAGATGGTTGTTGTTGTTGTTGTTTTGTGGAGGGGCTTGAGCTCTGGGCCTAGGTGCTGTCCCTGAGCTCTTCAGCTCAAGGCAAGCGCTCTAGCTCTACCACTTGAGCCACAGCACCACTGTTGATTTTCTGATTTTCTGGAGATAAGAGTTTAATGGACTTTCCTGCCCAGGCTGGCTTTGAACTGTGATCCTCAGATCTCAACCTCCTGAGTAGCTCGAATTACAGGCGTGAGCCACCCAGGTGACCGATTTTGCTAGTTATTTTGAAGATATAGTCTCTTGGCTTTTTCTGCCCTGGGATGACCTGGAATTGCAGTCCTCTAGTTCAGAGCCTCTGGAATAGTTAGGATTACAGGTGTGCATCAACAGTGCCCAGATGACTCTACTGCTATCCTTTTATATACCTCTTTTTTTTTTTTTAAAGGTGCTAGGAACTTTATTTTTTTTAACCAAAAGGCTTTCTTGAATGCTGGGGGGGGGGGG
>NW_012267243.1:6307403-6319055 GCF_000151885.1 Dipodomys ordii | reverse complement strand
GCCTTGCATGCCAGAGGCCCTGGGTTCGATTCCTCAGCATCATATAAGCAAAAAGAAAAAAGCCGGAAGTGGTGCTGTGGCTCAAGTGGTAGAGCGCTAGCCTTGAGCTGAAGAGCTGAGGGACAGCCCCCAGGCCCAGAGTTCAGGTCTCATGACCGGACCCAAAAAAAATTTTTTAAAAGCCTTGTTTAAAGGCAATTCTGCATCAGAATTATGTGATTTCCCTTATGGGTCAGTAAGTTGTTTTGCTTAACCCTAATCAATCCTAGAGTTCTGTTACTTGCAAGTTAAACTATTCTAACACATGAGAAAATATGTCTCTAGCCCATGGTTGCCCTTCCTTTGGACAAACTGTACTTTGTTCATGATCTCCCACCAGGTTCTCAGAACAGAGCCTACTGTTCTGCATGGTGACTGACCACTGCCAGTCACAGGTCGCAGAGGGCCTCCCATGAGCCTGGATTTGAATATAGTGTTATGCTTGATCCTAATACTGTACTAGGGTTTTGAACATTCCAACAACCCTCACAAAGAACTACCTATAAAGACATAAACCCTTAACACCTAGGACTTGAAGGAGAAAAGGAAAAATACACTTCAGAATATACTTGCATGGACTGGAGCATAGGGCAAGTGATAGATCTCTTGCCTAATAAGCCCCAGACACTGGATTCAATCTCCAGTATGGAAAGAAAGAAAAAAGAATATGCCTTAAACTTGTTCCTTTCTTATACAAAGACTCAGTGTCCCTTCTGTTTCTACTTTAGCTTTCAAAAGCAGAATTACTAACTCTTTTCTTGGTTCACTGCTCTCCCATGTATTTAACAAACTGCACTTTTTCAAATGTATAATTTCTATGCATAAATGTTATGTTTAAAAACAACATTTTGCTAGGCAGAGATGGCTGTGCTTTGCAACCTGGTTGAATGGCTTCTACATACCATGAGGTAACAGCATCAGGGCTCTTTGATGCCTGGGAAAGACCACCACTGCCTAACAGGAGTGACTTGTCTTTGGTAACTTTACAAACGTGAAGATTCCGGACCTCAGCTAGTCAGATTCACAGGGTGAGCTTTGTATGTATATCCTGGGAGGTGCAGATTCAGTGAAATAGTCATCTGAGATGGGTGTAATTCAGAATGCCAGGGCATTTATTTTTAAATGTAGATGACCCTTTCTGGCAGGAAAAATAACCAGAACATAGCTATTTGGAAAGCTGAATTAGCAATCAAGATGATCATCGGGGCTGGGAAGTTGGCTCAGTGGTAGAGTTCTTGCCTTGCATACATGAGGCCCTGGTTCAATTCCTCCACACCACATAAGCAGAAAAAGCTGGAAGTAGCGCTGTGGTTCAAGTGGTAGAGCGCTAGCCTTGAGCTGAAGAGCTGAGGGACAGCACCCAGGCCCAGAGTTCAGGCCTCACAACTGACAAAAAAAAAAAAAAAAGATGATCATCAGTTAGCATAACATTAAAAAAGAAGTGGGTTGTCTTGAGGGCTGTTTCTCCCAGGCTTTCTCAACAGTGCCAAGATTTTCTTTGCAGAATGACAATAGCTAATACAGATGGAGGCTAACTACTATTCCGGACAGCTTAACTTTTGACCAAGTCAATCTTTTTGATTTATGCTATTGCCAGGTATTATAGGTAGTAACACTGGGTCACAAAGGGGAAGAGCCACATGCTTAAAGTTGCACAATCAACTAAGTAATAAAGCTAAGATTCGCAGGTAGTCCAGCTCAAGTACATTTCTTAGTTGTTATGCTGTACCACCTCTTGAACAATTGTGCTTTTCTAGGTTGTGTGCTATATCATACAGAATTCATCAATTTCTTTATTTCCTATTTGATGCCCAGGCGCTGGTAGAGAATGTAAAATTAAAAAGAGAGACCTAGACTGCAATAGTCTTACATTTCAAATCCCATTCCTTTATAATGTTATGCCTCTGATAACTTTTTCCTAAAGTTGTTACCTACATTCGGGTGCTGGTACCTCATGCCTGTAATCCTGGCTACTCAGGAGGCTAACAACCTGAGGATTGCAGTTTGAAGCCAGCCTGGGCAGGAAAGTTTTTGAGACTCTTTCTCTTATAAACTACCAAAAAATCAGGAAGTAAAGCTGTGTCTCAAGTTGTAGAGCACTAGCCTTGACCAAAAGAAGCTTAGGGACAGTGCCTAGGCCCTGAGTTCAAGCCCCAGGACCGGCAAAAAAAAAAGTTACATTTAGATATGTGTGCATATATATGGAACACACATCTATAACTTTGAAATATGTATATAAATGCATATAGAATAATATATGTGTGTGCACATGAACGCAATAGTCCCTTGGTATTTGTCAATATATAGTTCCAAGGAAACCTCCACTGGGGGGAGGGAACACAATTGCTCAGGACAAATAGAGTTCAGTACTCAAATTTACCTTATACTATGCCTATAATAGGTCTGAGCATCTATAAGTTGGAATCTCATTTCTGTCACAAAATTACTGTTGTATACATAAATACTGCTCATCAAAAACTATGGCTTGAATACTGCAGATGCTAGATTCATGTTTCCTATACCAGCAGCCAAACCCTGCTAAGGACATGCTGCCTTTCTACAAATCTAAAATTTTAGCTTTATGGCCAGGCACCAGTGGCTCATACCTGTAATCCTAGCTACTCAGTAGTCTGAGGTCTGAGGCCTGGCCAGGATGGAAAGTCTGTGAGACTCTTATTTCAAAATTAAAAAAAAATCCAGAGTGGGGCTTTGGTTCAAGTGATAGAGTACCAGCCTTGAGTTCAAACCTTAGTACTGAGATGAAATTTTTAAAAGTTTCACTTTATTGCTTAATTTTTTTGGGGGGAGGGAGGTTGGTCGTGGGGCCTGGGTGCTGTCCCTCAGTTCTTTAGCTCAAGGCTAGCATTCTACCACTTGAGCCACAGGGCCACTTCCAGCTTTTTCTGCTTATGTGGTGCTGAGGAATTGAACCCAGGATGTCATGCATGCAAGGCAAGCACTCTACCAGGGAGCTACCTTCTCAGCCCCTTATTAATTAAATTAAGTCTATTGAGCTGGGTGCCGGTGGCTTATGCCTATAATCCTAGCTACTCGAGAGGCTGAGATCTGAGGATTGCAGTTCAAAGCCAGCCCAGGCAGGAAAGCCCATGAGACTCTTATCTCCAATTAACCACCAGAAAACTGGAAGAGGCACTGTGGCTCAAATGGTAGAGTGCTAGCCATGAGCTGAAGAGCTTAGGGACAGCACTCAGACCCAAAGTTCAAGTCTCACAACCAGCCCTCCCTCCCGCCCCCCCTCCCAAAAAAAACAATAAGCTATTAACTTCTACCTTGCTTTACTCGCACTGTTTGCTTTTCTGGTAGTAAAACCATTGCCCCCAAATTCCCTAATGTCAGGGAAACACTTAGTATATCATACACAAGTTAAACACACATGATGCTAACACAGAACTGAAAGAAAGCATCTCTACATCTGGCCTATGTAATATGCATGCTGGATTTAAATTTTGGGTTTTTAAATTTTCTTTGGATGTTTAAATTTTGACCATATTTGGTCAAAACTGCATGAAATAAACCTGCAAATAAAGTAGGCTTAGTTGAAAATCTTTTGTTGTTGCCCCCACATATATCAAAATATACCAACACTATAAACAAAACTAGTGTGGGCTGCTGGCCAGGAGGGACCTTTGTTATATTGAACTGGACAGCATGGGGATAGCTGTCAAAACAGGATCTGCCTATACTTAATCCTTCTCCAAAAAAGGAAATATTTAGTTTCAGAAGGATCTTTAGTAGTTAGCATGAGAACAGTTAGAGAAGGATGAGGAGCCTGCATGGGCCTGAGCTCTGCTTCAGCCAGCAGCGCCTACCCTGCCATTCTGTCCTGCTTCTCTGCAAAAGGCCCAGGTCTGAATTTTATCAAGCTGATCAAGGACTGTTATTAAACTGCTGTAATCTCAAGGAAATTATTTTCTTTTTTAAACTATAAGTTAAAAAAAAACACTAGAACTTCATGTGATTCAAATGCCTTAGTCATATTCAAAAGTTTCTACAGTAGCCTTCAATGCTTGGTTCCTTTCAATGGGAAGCAAGTTATCAGTTCACTCTATATCCTTCCAGACATACTCTATTATCATTTCTTTCTCTCACATTTCCCCCTAGGAGATACAAATATATGTTTGGGCTTTTTTAAAAAAATCTTGTTTTGATGTACTTTTCTCTCTTTCCCACCCTTCTTTAATAAGGTCAATCTTCCCTGAGGACTTTTCTTCAGTTCTAATTTGATGAAGGTTGATTCCAGCTTTATTCCCTTTCCAACTCCATTTTTTGTTCTAGCTGGGATGAAATTTGTACGTGACAGCTGCTAGTCCCCGTCACCTTCTGATGCATGATGGATGGGAACAGGAGGAGCAACTGTTTCCTAATATCAGTAATTGCAAGGTTTTTGCAGGCTCAAAATGCTAAGAACTGACAGTTGCTTCCAACTGTTCCCAGCTGTTAACTTGGTTGAAGTGGTAGGGATATGAGTGCCCTTTAGCAAACAATCTGGGACAGTGCCTGGCTTGCTGTACATCTTCTTTTACAGCCTTTGAGATGCTCTATTTTGAAGTTCTTTACCCTAAAAGTAATAGTTCAGGGGCTGGGAAGGTGGCACAAACCCATTCCAGTGTCTGCTATCCATGACTAGCTATATTCCTGACAGGAGTTACTTACCTTTGTTACTGAGTTCACATCTACAAGATGGGGTTACCAGCTTCAACACTTTCAGCGGCTGCCCCCAAAAATTCCATAAAGAAAATGGGATCTGTTATGAATATAATGAATCCCAGTCCTCTCTTCCCCCCAAAGCTCTTAAAGCTTGAAGGAGTGAAAAAAAGCTGACCATAATCCTGAAGCAACAGCTAATCTGCTCCTAGGAAGTTTTAAGAGCAACTGCTAGAGTCTGCTGTCTTTGGGCTTTGAGTTTTTAAGACCTGCATGCCACACACTGCAAAAAAGCTCTTCCAGCAGGGAATGCGGCTTAGTGGAAGAGTACTTGCATGCATGAAGCCCTGGGTTTGATTCCTCAGCACCACATAAACAGAAAAAGCTGGAAGTAGCACTGTGGCTCAAGTGGTAGAGCGCTAACCTTGAGCAAAAAGCAGCTCAGGGACAGTGCCTAGGCCCTGAGTTTAAGCCCCAAGACTGGCAAAAAAAAAAAGTCCTTGTTCCATGTTATCCCAACCAAAACTCTGTTGAAATTTAATCATCATTGTAAGGTTTTAAGAGATGTGACCCGTAGGACCTTTATAGATGATTAGATCATGATGGCTCTGCCCTAATGAATGGATGAGTCTGGGTAAATACAGAATGAAAGGCAAGTCTGGCAAAAAGAAGTCCTGACAGTTATCTGTGTTTTGAGTTGGCCTCATCCATCTTACCCACCTGGAACCAATGTGTAGTGATTGACCAAGACCACAAGTATTCCCTCCAGCTCAGAAAGAATAAAGGCAGGAGATAGCGGGTGCTTAGGGAGCTGGAACTGTTTTGCTTTTTCTAATTCTTTCTACCAATGTGATACTTGCTAAAATGGAGAGAATTCTTTCAGTGTTTGGTTTTTCACCACTAAATATGATGATTGAGGTAGGTTTTTAAAAACATTATATATCAAGGTATTTATTGCTATATAACAAGCCTCTCCAAAACATAATAGTCTTAAATGACAAGCATTTATTATGTTTTATAATTTCATGAGTTAGCAGAAGGGCAGAATTGAGACTAACTAGCACCATCAGAGCTAGCTGCAGTTTGCATGGAAGAATCCACGGTGCCTCGCTGCAGCTGAGCTGTCTGGAACACTGGGACTTTCCCCCCCTCATGGTCTGACTTCTTCCAAGACTTTTCCTTCCACACCATCTGTCCAGCAGCACCGGCTGGACTTCCTTAAATGACAGTTACTCCTTCCAAAGAGATGAAGGTGGAAGCTACAGGCTTCAAAGCCTAGATGAAGAATTATAACATTATGTTGGTCAAGACTCTGGTTTCTCTTCAGATCGTATAAATTTTTTGCCTTTTACATTATGTTGGTCAAAGCAAGTCATTAGAAAATCTCACCTGCAAGAAGGAAAATAGAGTGGACTACTTGATGGGAGGAGAAGCAAATTACTAAGTCCATGCTTTACCATGTTAACTTATAGCCTATCTCTGGCTGACTTACTTAGAATTGTGACTGTAAATTGCACTTTAGGTAATTCTTTATCTCTTGGAATAATCATATGAGTATTCTTCTTTAACCCATTAACTATGAACTATGCCAATGAATTTTTTATATTAGTTTTGGATGTTGAATGCAAGGCCTCATTCATAAGCAGACAATCTTGCGCTAAGCCACACCCCCAGCCCTATTAATGGATATTCTAATCAGTGAAGCTATCTTATATTTCAGGGATAAATCTAAAATATTTGTTCAGCTACTAATGTAGTTTTTTTTGGTGCTCATTCTGGGTCTTGAACTCAGGCCATGGGTTCTGTCCATGAGCTTTTGTGTTCAAGACTAGCACTCTATTACTTGACAGAGTGGTAGAGTGCTTGCTTTGCATGCATGAGGCCCTGGGTTTGATTCCTCAGCACCACATAAGCAGAAAAGGCCAAAAGTGGCACTGTGGCTCAAGTGGTAGAGTGCTAACCTTGAGCTGGAGGGCTGAGGGACAGTGCCCAGGCCCAGAGTTCAGGCCCCATGACCAACAAAAAAAAGAAGAAAAAAAAAGAATTACCTCTTCTGCTTCAAATGTTCTGAATTTTGAAATTTCCATATGAATTCAACACCATATTTCTGACTTGAAGTTTACCCTTAATAGTAATTTTTAATATAAAACAAAAATATAAAACACAATATAAGTAATGCAATATAAAACAAAAATTCAAAAAAGAACAAGGATTTAAGATGTTTTCATTAAAGCATTAAGGATCTTTTTTTTTTTTTTTGGTCAGTTGTGGGGCTTGAACTCTGGGCCTGGGCACTGTCCCTCAGCTCTTCAGCTCAAGGCAAGCGCTCTACTATTTGAGCCACAGCCTCATCTCTGGTTTTCTGGTGATTTATTGGAGATAAGAGTCTCATGGACTTTTCTGCCTGGGCTGGCTTTGAATTGCTATCCTCAGGTCTCAGCCTCCTGAGTAGCTAGGATTACAGGCATGAGTCACCACTGCCTGGCTTTGGTTTCTTGTTTTGTTGGTTTTTTGTTTGTTTGTTTGTTTTTTGTCTAAGACAGGGACTCAGACTTTGTATCTGACACTTTTGCTCACTGGCTGGCACTCTACCACTTGAGCCATGCCTCCAACCTCCCTCCCCATATGTGTGTTTTTAAAATAATTTGAGTTGGGTTTCTGGCACTTGCAACTGAAAGACTCCTGATAAATACAGATGTCTTTCTAATTTATTCATAGATGCAACCATTAACTTTGGAAGTGAATATATTACAATGAAGTACATTAAAAGCACAGTTTGAGTATCACTTGAACCCAAACAATATATCACAGCAATTAAGAAGTAAGTTCTGGAGTCAAAATGTCTGCTTGTCTGCAGTCCAAAAGTCACCTGGGACTGAGAAACAGTTGCCACTCCACAGGGATGCATCCTCTCTGGTTGCCATAGAGACAGCGCACCATGGACCAACACTGACTTCCATACTGTAGCCTCTCTTTTAGGCATCTTATGGGAAGCATCAACCATCTCTCATGAACCTTTTTTTGTGTTCCAGTACTGGGTCTTGGTCTCAGGGCCTGGTTGCTGTCTCTGAGCTTTTTTGCTCAAGGTTGCACTCTACCACTAGAGCCACAGCTCCACTTCTAGTATTTTACTGGTCAATTGGGGATATGAGACTCATAGACTTTCCTGCCCAGGCTGGCTTCAAACCTGACCTTCAGCTCTCAGCTTACTGAGTAGTTCGAATTAAAGACATAAACCAGCTGGGAGTCTTTCTTCTCTGTCTACATGGGAAGAAAATGCTTATAGGTTGTGTGGGGAAATAATACAATCTAGGCTGCATGATGAAATCACCATTTCCATTTCCATCACCGACCTGGGTCCTGCAGACATTTGTAGCTTCCACCCTGGCCTGGTAGTCGCCCAAACCTACCTGACTGGCTCCTAAACTGCCTAAAGTGTTGAAACTCATTTGAGCTAGATCTAGATGTATTCTATTTGAAAGGCATAAATCCTTCTGAGATTAGCATGAGAACATAGGCTTCCTCTCAGATGGTCTCTATTCAAATTCTTGACATAATGACCCAGTGCAAGTCATTTCACTTTTCTGTGTCTCAAGTTCCTCTTTGTGGAATCCACTAATAATATCACCTCCCTTACTGAGCTGCCCACTATCTAAAGATTTGACTCATGCATAAAATAGTGTCACATACCCAGGAAGCTCTCTGTCAACTTTTATTAAGTTTAGGTGTTTAAAGACTACTTAAGTAAGGTTTCTTTGTCATAAATCTAGCTAAGGACAGCTTTGCTGCAGTAGGACAGGTAGGGGCAGGGTAGAGATCACAGGGGGAATGGAGTAAAGGAGGAGGAGGGGAAGAGTGGGGACGGTGGAGAGAAAATGAATAATTTTGCAGAGGGAAACAGGTCTGCTACAGCAGACCTTGAATAAATGACATTTCTAAGATGGAAGAAAAGACACAGACAGGAAGTGGAAAGGGGCCAAAATAAATAGCACTCATTTCCAAGCTCTGTCTAGTGCTGACTTGCATCCAGTAAAGGAAGAAGAAAATCTTTTTTCTTCTCTTTTACTCTTGGATTGGTATCATGATTTAACTATATTATGAATGAAATGGATTGCTGTGGACAAATCTGAGGCCTAACCATTATTTATAACGTCATTTCAACAGGAAACATTTTCTGAGGTCCAAATAATAAGCTTCAATGGTCTTTTGGAATGAAACCCATTTGTAAATTGGGGCCTGACTGTTTGCTGAGAGGAGGCTGCAGATGAGAAGGTCGTAATCAAACACTCAGGAGCTTGTGGTTGGTGGACTTGTCTGGACAAGTGACATATTTGGAACTAGAGCTCAGAATCCCTGTCTCCACATTTCCAGTTAATAAATCTCTCTTTTTTGTGTGTGGCAAATCCTGGAGACTGAACTCAGAGCCTGGGCACTGACCCTGAGCTTCTTTTACTCAAGGCTAGCACCCTGCCACTTGAGCCACAGCACCACTTCCAGCTTTCTCTGTTTATGTGGTACAGAGGAATAGAACCCAGGGCTTCATGAATGCTAGACAAGTACTCTATCACTAAGCCACATTCCTAGCCCCAAAAAGTTTTATCTTATTATCAAAAATGACTTCATTGAACATATGTTTCATGTACCAAATGGCACAGTATGCCACTGAAATGCTTAATTTTTTTAAGGCAACAGAATCTGAATTTATTGGCCACCTAGAGTTTGGGAACTAGAGAGCTGTCTTGTCTTTTACATGCGCTGCATGGTAGGCGTGAAACAGAAGCTAGATGACATTTTGCCATTCTTTGTAGGGCAATCCAAATATCAAGTAGGAGGAAGTGGAGATGGGGAGGTAAGTGGGGAGACCCTCACTTCTCTAAAGGCAAGATGCTTTCATTCTACACTGCCTAATTTTAGAATTATAGTAAGAGTAATCACTTGTCTTTTACCCATTGGTTACTGCAACAGACTAGATCATGGTTTTCTTCACTGACAAAGATCAATTTGTATAATCTGGCCTAATTTGTTAGGAGTATGTAGGAACTAGAAACAACTGCATTAGGCGAGATAGGGATGTGTTCATCGATTCTTTACTAGCAAGAAAAATCCCAAGATCAATATCGTATTGTTTACTTTGCTTGACAGCTGTGGGGCTACCCAAAGAAGGTGAAAGGATCATAACAAGTCCACAAAAAAAAAAATCACTGGAGAGACTTGAGAGCTAAAGTGATGATATGTAATTCCATCAGGAAACTATCTTCAGTGATTAATGGGGCACAAGCATCAGTGTAGTTAATAATCTGATCAATTTAACAACAGCATAAGAAGCCAACATCACTGATAGTTTCAGTGACAGGACACGCCTTCCAGAATAACTCTTTGTCTCAACAATAACAAGGCAAACTACAAGCAAAATAATAATAATACTATGTGCCAGACACTGTGCTAATCACTTTATCAAATCTCCTCTAAACTTCACACTAACCTGTTCATGACTTTTTATTCATCTTTCTGATGGAGAACAACATAGCCAAGTGTGATGGTACACAACTATAATCCTGACTACTTAGAAGGAAGAGATAGGAGGGTTATAGTTCAGGGTCAGCATGGAAAGTTTTCAAGGCCTATCTCAACAAACAAGTAATACATACCGCTAGTTCCAGCTACTGTGAAGGAGAAGGTAGGAAGAACTCACGCTTGAGGCTAATCCAGGCAAAAGTGTGGGACCTTATCTGAAAAACAAACTAAAGTGAAAAGGGCTGGTTGGTGTGACTCAAATGATAGAATACAAGGTGAAGCCCTGAGTTCAAACCACATTGCAGAGAGAATGGGGCATGGGAGTAGAGTGGGGGAAGAAGGTAGAAAGCATCATGGGAATGAAATGCCAGCTAGCAAAACTGCACATCTTTTTGTTGTTGTTGTTAGTCAGGAGGCTTGAACTCTAGGCCTAGGCACTGTCCCTCAGCTCTTCAGTCAAAGTAAGCACTCTACCACTTGAGCCACAGCACCACTTCTAGTTTTTTGGTGGTTAATTGGAGATATGATTCTCATGGACTTTTCTGCCTGTGCTGGCTTTTTTTTTTTTTTTTGGCTGGTCATGGGGCCTGAACTCAGGGCCTGGGCGCTGTCCCTCAGCTCTTCAGCTCAAGGCTAGTGCTCTACCATTTGAGCTACAGTGCCACTTCCAGCTTTTTCTGCTTATGTGGTATTGAGGAATCGAACCCAGGGCCTCATGCATGCAAGGCAAGCACTCTACCAATGAGCTACCTTACCAGCCCCCTGGGCTGGCTTTGAACTGGGATCCTCAGATCTCAGCCTCCTGAGTAGCTAGGATTACAGGCGTGAGCCATAGGTGCCTGGCTCACATCTTCTAAAAATAGATTATTTTGGTTTTTTTAGCCCAGATGCCAAATGTGATTATGGATGAATATGAAGGGAACTTTTCTTTTTGGAAGGGCCTCGGGTTATCATAGGGAGTGAGACTAGTTCTTCCTTGAATTTGCAGAATGAGAAATTTAATTAGGCTACTTAGAAGCTGACAAGACTGCCATTAAATGAACAAGAGATGAGTCAGAATGAGAATTTATTAGACTATCCAAACAACAGGACTGATCCTTATTCGGTCCTTGATTCTCCTCTCTCCATCTCCTCTCATCAGGGGAATAAATTACATTCCAAGAGATTTATGGGTGTAACATCAATATTTTCTACTCTAAGAATATTTATTTTAACTCCATGACTACTCTTTGTGCGTGCGTGCATGTGTGTGTGTGTGTGTGTGTGTGTGTCGTGGAGTTTGAACTCTGGGTCTGGGCACTGTCCCTCAGCTCTTCAGCTCAAGGCTAGTGCTCTACCACTTGAGACACAGCACCACTTCTAACTGGTTTATTGGAGATAAGAGTCACATGGACTGGGGCTGGGAAGGTGGCTCAGTGGTAGAGCGCTTGCTTT
>NW_012267243.1:6298069-6302728 GCF_000151885.1 Dipodomys ordii | reverse complement strand
GCTGCCCAGGATGAAGCCCACGGCCAGGGACATGTTCTGGTCGAAGGAGCCACGCAGCTACTCCACGTGCTGGTTCCGGGTCAGCAGCTCGTCTTGCAGTGGGCCCAGCATGCCCACGATGTCACCCAGGTGCGTCAGCATCTGCAGCAGGGCAGCATTCAGCAATGGCACAGCGGCTGGCGGCAAGAGGTTGGCGGGGGCCCAGGGCAGTGCGGCACCTGGCTCTTCATGGGGCCGGCTCGGGCATGGAGGGGGCAGAGCTGTGGCCGCGCTGTGGGTACCCGGGCCCCGCGGGGCGGCGGTGGGCGCGCCCGTCATGCCAGTCTTCGCCCAGCAGCCCCATGAGCTCGTGGATCTGCACGTTGAAGGGCCCAGGCGCTTGCTGGTGACCTTGCGGAGCTTGCTCTTGAGGAACTTGTAGCGGCTGCAGCATTGTGAGGGAGTGTGTCGCACCTGCTGCAGGGCGAGCGCAGCCGACACGTCGTGGTAGGTGGGCAGTGTGCGCCACACAGCCGGCCACAGCAGCTCGGCCAGCAGCAGCTCCGTCTCCCAGGCGCTCCAGGGCGCGCGCTGCACTGAGCCCGGGAACATGTGCACACCAGGCCTGATGGGCGAGCCGCCCTTGGTCGCCGCCAGGCCCGCGGCGGGGTCCCCGGCGTGTCCTTGGCCAGTGGCAGCAGCTTGGCCACCAAGTAGGTGGGTGACGCCAGGGCGAGTGGCGGTGGCCACCGGGGCCAGAGCAGCATCCCGGCAGGCTGCGTGGGCTCCGGGTTTGGGGCAGCACCCAGGGGCCTGCGGGGCCCAGGGAGTTGAGGGGGCCCCGGAGGCTGGGAGACCCGGGGTGGCTGCGGCATCTAGGCTGCCCACACGTGCTCTGCCGAGCTAGGAACTTTATTACCACCACATGGGACCACTTCTTACCACCGGGAAAGTAGGAGAACAGCCTTGAGCTCAGGGTAGGATGCATTTTTTTTTAATTTAATTTTATTTGTGAACATACTGTACAGAGGGGTTACAATTGCATGGGCAGGATAATGCGTACATTTCTTACCAAGCATTGCCCTTCCCAGCCTCCCCCCTCCCCCCATCCCAATCCTTCTCCTTCCCCCCTCCACCCCACCCCCTTCCCCCCTCCACCCCTCCCCACACCGACGTTGTAAAGCTCGTTTTGGACATGACAACTTGTACTTCTCATTGTTGCATCAAAAATATGGAACGCTTCACGAATTTGCGTGTCATCCTTGCGCAGGGGCCATGCTAATCTTCTCTGTATCGTTCCAATTTTAGTATATGTGCTGCCGAAGCGAGCACTATATACCTCTTTTTATATATAATAAGTGAAGGATAAAATTCCTGCAAATGGAATTTTAAACATTCTTTATTTCAAAAGAAATTGGAAACCTTCCTCGATAGAAATTTACCAATATCTGTCCAGTCATTTATAATAGCACTGGTTTAACCACATATTTAGCTTATAACAGAATTATATTATAGTAAAAGTCTAGAATCTTACTGAGAAACTTCTCAGTTTTATTTTCTAACCTCCTATTGGCATTTATATGTTAGTTTTGTGTTTTTAACCTAGAAGAAGTTTTTGTCTGTTTGAAATATTTTCATGGTATCCTAGTCTTGCTTCATGAATGCAATGTTGAAACAGGTGCCGGTGGCTCACGCCTATAAATCTAGCTACTCAGGAGGCTGAGATCAGAGGATCATGGTTCAAAGCCAGCCAGGGAAGTCAAGTCCATGAGATTCTTATCTCCAATACCACCAGAAGACTGGAAGTGGCACGGTGGCTCAAGTGGTAGAGCACTTGCCTTGAGCTGAAGAGTTGAGGGACAGTGCCCAGAGTTCAAGCCCTATAACCGACAAAAAATAAATGAATGCAATGTTATCTCTTTCTATAGATATTAAGCTTTTTAAAAAATTTTGTGCCAATCCTGGAGCTTGAACTCAGGGCCTTGGCACTATTCCTGAGTTTTTTTTTTTTGCTCAAGGCTAGCACTCTTCCACTTGAGTCACAACTACACTTCAGGCTTTTTGCTAGTTAATTGGAGATTGGGCAGGAGCTTTCCTGCCCAGGTTGGCTTCCAGCTGTGACCCTCAGATCTCAGCCTCCTGAATATTTAGGATTACAGGTGTGAGTCATCAGCATCTAGTTTAGATATTCTTTTAAGTCCTCTTATTCCTGCAGATATTTTAAGATGATGGTGGAAGGCTAGTACAGGGTATATGTGGAGAAGCAGAGGATGTGATGCTTTATCTATCATGTTAGAAATTTTCCTAAAATGTTTGTTGAACCTTAGCAGCTCATTCATAATTAAGAGTCAGGTAGCTCTCCTCATTCTTCCTGGTTTATTTTTTGGGGGGGGGTTATGCATTACATTTTTAATTGCCAAGAATGTTATTTCAAATTTACATTCTCAGCATGAAAATGATATTCTGTAATTTTTATGCCACAAACACAAGTTACGAGTTCATTTAATAGAAAACAAACTGTACTGACTCTTCCTGGTTTATATTCCATAGAGTCTGTTCTTTGAGTAAGAGTGGCGTGATTACTGGAAGTGAGACAGAGGCTGAGCAGCCCACTGATGGTCTATATACTGTTTTATCTAACCCTGTTTTTAGAGGAATTTCTCTTTCCTACATTCCTCAGGACTTGGGGTATCCAGTTCCTAAGTTATCTAGAGTTCTTTTGTGCAAATCAGCTGGCTTATTTTCACCTCTGAGAAAGAGTAGTTTATCTCATTTATCTTTCTTTAGCCAAATCAATTACTGTTTACCTACCCCTAACTTTTAAAATCTCTCATTTGTTATCTCCTCATTCTTTTTGCTCTTTATTATGATTTTAGGGAAGTGTAGATAATATGTAGGTAATATGTATATTCAATTGACCAAAGAAAGTTTTCCTTTTTTTTTTGGTCGGTCTTGGGGCTTGAACTCTGGGCTTTGGCGCTGTCCCTGTGCTCTTCAGCTCAAGGCGAGCGCTCTACCGCTTGAGCCACAGCACCACTTCTGGTTTTCTAGTGCTTTAATGGAGATAAGAGTCTCAAGGACTTTTCTGCCTGGGCTTGCTTTGAACCGTGATCCTTAGATCTCAGCCTCCTTAGTAGCTAGGATTACAGGCAGGAGCCACTGGCTCCCAGCTCATATACTTTTTTTAAATTTTGGGACGGGGTTTGAATATGTAGCACAAGCTACATATTTATACTATGATCTTCCTGCCTCAGCTTCCTGATTGCTGGAATTAAATTTGTTTTTAATCTCTCAGAATCATGCCTCTGTGTGGGTATGTTTCAAAATTAATAACATCCATCTGAAAGAAAAGTACTGAAGCATAAGTAAGTTTGTGCAAGTATTTTGTTTTGTTGTAATTCAACCTAAGGCAATTAGTTTTAAAATGGTATTATTTCAGTGTCAGTGTGTGTGATGGTAAGATTTATATTACAGGGTTGAGAATGTGGCTTAGTGGTAGCATGCATGAAGCCCTGGGTTCAATTCCTCAGTACCATATAAACAGAAAAAAGAAGTGGCGCTGTAGCTCAAGTGGTAGAGGGCTAACCTTGAGCAAAAGTAGTTCAGGGACAGTGCCCAGGCTCTAAGTTCAAGCCCCAAGACTGGCAAAAAAAAAAAAAAAGATTTTTATTACAGTATATATCAGGTGATTTTTTTGAAAAATTAACGCATCAGGCTGTTTTTACTTCTGAAGTCATGTTAATTTTTCCCCTCCCCTCATTCTTCTCAGAAGTCTTTTTCTAACTGGAGTCACAGTTTGAAAATCAATTATAACTAAAAAATAACTGTAACCACTTTCACATCACTTAGGCTTCCCCAAGTATAATAATTTTAAATAATAATACAGGTTCTAGCTATATTTGCTTTTTAAAAAATATATTCAAAGTTTAGTCTTTTTCTTTTTTTGTTCACTTTTTATATTATTATTATAAAAGTGATGTACAGCGTGTTACAATTACATAAGTTAGGTAGTTTGCTTTTAATAGCAAATACAATTGTCAGTAATCAGCAATGAACAACAAATCAGTGATAAGGTTATATCATAATTATAAAAGACTCGTTTGCTAATTGAAGCCTTAGTGACACCCCAATATACTCAATGCTTGCTTCTAATTTAAAAACAATTGAAATATGCCAAGTAAAAAATTACATGAAACCTCTTGGTTGATCTAAAAGAAGTACTTTAAAATGCTTATGTCACTAATTTCCAGAAAGATTAAGAACATTCCTTTCTGGAATTTAAAACCACAGCTAGAATTGCATCCCTCCAGGGAAATGGGCTCAGTGGTTATGTAGTAAGCCTTTCCCATCTGTAATGTGATCGCCAACCGTAATACTGTGCTACTTTGGTAGAAAATTATCTCCTGCAATATATTTTTAACATTGGTGGGAAAAATAAGAAATTAGACCTCAAATCACGTTTTTTTCCAAGGAATTTTTAGGTGATTAGCTTTTTGAAAAGGTTCAACTCTTTGGAACTCTTTTTTTTTTTTTTGGCCAGTCCTGGGCTTGAACTCAAAGCCTGGGCACTGTCCCTAAGTTTCTTTTTTTTTTCTTTTTGGGTGGGTGGGGGGTTTGTACGGTCGTGGGACCTGAACTCTGGGCCTGGGTGCTGTCCCTCAGCTCTTCAGCTCAGTGCTG
>NW_012267243.1:6294681-6297551 GCF_000151885.1 Dipodomys ordii | reverse complement strand
AAAAAAAAAAAAAGAGTCACATGGACTTTCCTGCCTGGGCTGGCTTTGAACAGCAATCTTCAGAGCTCAGCCTCCTGAGTAGCCACCAGTGCTGGGCTTCCATGACTACTCTTGAGCCACACAATTAGTTTCTATACTCCTCTTTCTATACTGTTCCTATGATGATACATTCTTTTCTTACTTGAAGATAAAATTTTTTAAATAAGTTTTTTATTATGAAAATACCAGAGAGGTTACAATTACATGAAAAGGTAATGAGTACATTTCTTATCAAGCATTGCTGCCTCCTCCTTTGTTTTTCCCCTACCATCCCTGCCCTCCCATCTCCACGACTATACTCCCCCCCCCCAATTTTTTTTTACATATTACCATTTCCAAGTTTCTAACTTATTTTACACTTGCTGCATTTTTAGTTTTTTCTTGATGACACCTAGAAATGAGTTTCTTTTGCCTGTAACAAGGCTTTAACTCAGGACCTCAAGCTATCTCAGTTTACTTTGCTCACAGCTGGTGCTTTACTACTTGAGCCATGTCTCCAGTGTGACTTTTTCTTTCTTTGCTGGTTAATAGAGATGGAGTCTCTTGGATTTATCAGCCCATGCTGGCTTTGATTTGCTAAATCCTATTATAGGATGAGGTAGATTGGATGGCTTTTTATAGAAAGCAAATACTAATCTACTAGCTTATTTTTTTTCCTGAAGAGTCCATCATCTTCCTGACTTCTTTTCTACTTCTTGTCCTAGATCTTGAATACTATTTTTAAAAGTTCACCTGTTTGCAAATTATATAACAAATTTTATTAATTGACTAATATTCATATCTCATTTGAAACCTAACTCATTTGTTGCTAAGCATCCATTTGGCTGACCCCAGGGGTTTATATGAAATCTGAGAAAATCATACTAGCTTCCTGCTTATTAGGAAATAGTTGGATTCAGGTAACATCAAATTGAAAATATCAAAGGAAAAGAAGTTGAGATAAACACATGGGTTCTTTTTTTTGTTGTTGTTGTTTGTTTTGTTCGACGTGGGGCCTTAACTCTGGGCCTGGGCACTGTCCCTCAACTCTTCAGCTTAAGGCTAGCACCCTACCACTTGAACCACAGCACCACTTCCGGCTTTTTCTGCTTATGTGGTGCTGAGGAATTGAACCCAGGGCCTCATGCATGCAAGACAAACTCTCTATTACTGATCCACCTTCCCAGCCCAAGATAAACACGTTTGCAAGAAGAATGTGAAAGAGCTTTATCTTTCATGAATGGGGAGGGGTGATTATTCTTCTGGAACCATTAGGTGTAAGAGACCTTGCAGAAATGTAGCAGGAGAGAGAGATTTTACAAAATGCATTGGAGTCTACCATGGGTTTATATTAACATCTCTGGGAACAGTGAGGAGGGTTTTTGGGGTTTTTTTTTGGGTCCAGTCGTGGGGCCTGAACTCTGGGCCTAGGCGCTGTCCCTCAGCTCTTTAGCTCAAGGCTAGCCCTCTACCACTTGAGCGCCACTTCCAGCTCATAAAAATACTTTGTAGTTAATTTTGCTTCTGCAATATTGTTTTATCCCCAGAATTAAATAGAAATCCAAAGAAGAGAATTTAAGTATTGTCAAATTAGCTTTGAAGTAACAAGAACTAGATAAAAAAAAGATTGAAGCTAGGTGCTAATGGTTCACACCCATAATCCTAGCTACTCAGGAGGCTGAGATTGGAGAATTGTGGATGGAAACCAATGGGTAGAAAAATTTCCTAGACTCAATTACCAAAATAACTAGCAAAAAGGGGGTTGGAGGTGTGGCTCAAGGCTCAGTGGTAGAGTGCTTGCCTTGCATGCGTGAGGCCCTGGGTTGGATTCCTACAGCCAGAAGTGGTGCTGTGGCTCAAGAGTGCTAGCCTTGAGCTGAAGAGCTGAGGGACAGTGCCCAGGCCCAGAGTTCAGGCTACACAACTGACCAAAAAAAAAAAAAAAGGATGGCCAGTGGGCCTGGAATGGGAAGCCTGGACTCCTTGGCCTCTGTCCTGCTCAATCTTTTTGTTTTTTAATATTATTGTCAAGGTGATATACAGAAGGGTTTCAGTTATATAAGGTAGTAAGTACATTTCTTGTCTAACTTGTTACCTCCTCCCTCATTTTTCTCCCACTTTCCCTTCCCACCTAGTTCCTCCCCTCACCTCCAAGTTATAAAGATCATTTACTCACCCTTCTCTGCAGACTTTGTTTCCCTTCTTACTAGTCTCTTTATTTCCATACAGGTAAAGTTTCACCCTCCAGGCTGTTTTTCAGGATCCCTCACTAAATTCCCGGGGAAAGCAGGGAGTTCGCAAGTAGCCTCAAGCATAGCTCCTGAGAATGGGGGAGGAATGTTTACTGGCTCAGTTACTTCAGGCCATCATTTTATCAAAAGCTAAAGATAGTGAGCAAAATGGGATTAAGTGGAACATGTGTACAGCTGGGGCTGTAGCTCAGTAATGCAGTGCTTGCCTAGAATTTACAGTTGTGTCAGGACCATATTAAAAAAATAAAAGAGGGCTGGGAAGATGGCTCAGTGGCAGAGTGCTTGCCTTGCATGCATGAGGGCCTGGGTTCCATTCCTCAGCACCACATAAGAGTGCATGCAAGGCAAGCACTCTACCACTGAGCCTTGAGCCAAACCTCCGGAAGTGGCACTTTGGCTCAAGTGGTAGAGCGCTAGCCTTGAGCTGAAGAGCTGAGGGACAGTGCCCAGGCCCAGAGTTCAGGCCCCACGACCAGACCCCAAAATAAAATAAATAAAATAGACGGGGCTTGGAAGGTGGCTCAGTGGTAGAGCGCTTGCCTTGCATGCATGAGTCCCTGGGTTCGATTCCTCAGCACCACATAAGCAAAAAGAAAAAAG
>NW_012267243.1:6281454-6289071 GCF_000151885.1 Dipodomys ordii | reverse complement strand
TCTTCAGCTCAAGGCTAGCGCTCTACCACTTGAGCCACAGTGCCACTTCCGGCTTTTTCCTTTTTGCTTATGTGGTGCTGAGGAATCGAACCCAGGGCTTCAGGCATGCAAGGCAAGCACTCTACCACTGAGCCATCTTCCCAGCTCCCTGAGTTTCTTTTGATCAAGGCTAGCACTCTACCACAGGCCCACTTCTGGCTTTTTCTGCATATGTGGTACTGCAGAATCGAACCCAGGACTTCATGCATGGGAGGCAAGAAATCTGCCACTAAGCCACATTCCCACCCTTCTTTGGAACTCTTTTTTTATTTTTATTTTTTTGGGGTCCGGTCGTGGGGCCTGAACTCTGGGCTTGGGCGCTGTCCCTCAGCTCTTCAGCTCAAGGATAGCGCTCTACCACTTGAGCCACAGCGCCACTTCCAGCTTTTTTCTTTTTGCTTATGTGGTGCTGAGGAATCTAACCCAGGGCCTCAGGCATGCAAGGCAAGCACTCTACCACTGAGCCACCTTCCCAGCCCCCGTTCTTTGGAACTCTTAAACAAGTTTCTATAACAAATAAATTATAGAAATTATGAGTTCCAAATTATATCAGAAGTCCTATTGTGGACTATTCTTCATTAGTTCTGCAAGTCTTGTTGATATAAAGGTCTGCTCTTTATTGACAACGTAAGCAAGACTTAAGAGTTTTTGTTTTGCCTTTGTGCAAGTTCCAATGCTTGAACTCAGCCTGGGCACTGTCCTTGAGCTTTTGTGCTCAAGGCTAGTGTTGTATCTCTTGAGCCACAGCTTCACTTCTGGCTTTTGGTGTTTAATTAGAGATAAAAATCTTGTAGAGTTATTGGTCTGGGCTTGCCTGTGATCTTCAGATCTCAGCCTCCTGAGTAGCTAGGATTACAACCAAGAGCCTCCCACCTCCACCCCAGCCTAACTAAAACCCAGTTTTATAAGGAGGCAACAAACAAGCAGACTATAAGTCAGGTAATGGAATCGTACTGAGTATACTTCTCTTCACCTTTGTGTGGTCTTGACCGGTACTCTATCATTTGAGCCACACACCCCATAGCTCTTTTTGATTTAGTTATTTTTGAGACAGTCTCAACTGGGTGGGCTTGGATCTTGATCTTTCCACATAGCTGAGATCATAAATGACCACCAATACACCCAACTTTTTTGTTGAGAGGCAGTTTTGCTGGGGCTGGCCTCAGGCATCAGTCCTCCCACTATCTGTCTCCTGAGTGTGTGTGTGTGTGTGTGTGTGTGTGTGTGTGTGTGTGTGTGTGTGTTGGAGGGTTGAAGGGGGGGCAGGAAGGGGTAGGGATTTCAGGTAGGAACCATTTAGCTAGGCCTCACATTTTTTTTCTTTTTCCCCTCTTACTGTTTATACAGGGGTATTTTTCTTTGCCGTAGGTGGCTTGTGCCTGTAATTCTAGTTACTCAGGAGGCTGAGATATGAGGATCATGGTTCAAAGCCAGCCCACTCAGAAAACCGGAGTGGCACTGTGGCTCAAGTAGTAGAGCACTTGCTTACAGCGTAAGAGCTGAGGGACAGCGCCCAGGCCCAGAGTTCAGGCCCCACGACCGCCAAAGAAAAAACAAATTTAATGAGCAGTCTTTTGTATATTGCATTAAATATTTCATAGTACCTTTGCAGGATATTCATTTGTGAGATGTTTAAACCAAAGACTATGCCCATTTAAACACCTTCTCTGTGCTGGCAAAGTGTCAAAGAAATATGCTTGCTGGATGCCAATGGCTCGCCTGTAATCCTAGCTACTCAGGAGGTTGAGATCTGAGGATCATGGTTCAAAGCCAGTCTGGGCAGGAACGTCTGTGAGACTCTTATCGCCAAGTAATCATCAGAAAACCGGACATGGCACTGTGGCTCAAGAGGTAGAGAGCTAGCCTTGAGCTGAAGAGCTGAGGGAGAGTGCCCAGGCCCAGAGTTCAAGCCCCACACCTACAAAAAAAGAAAAAAGAAATATGCTGATTTATACTTCCAAGGTATAAGAATCTGTTGCTCATATCCTTACTAAAATACAATATTATAACTCTTAATGAGTTGTCTGTTAATACAAAATGTAGCTTGTTTAGATTAACAATAGGAATGAATGTATTTTCATAGATTTTTTTCTGTTGGATATTGAAAATTTTCCTTTTAGAGTTATTTCAGTCTTCTAAGAGCAGAATGTCCTGGAAGCAATAAGATGTGGTCCAGACATCTGGGTGGGAATACCAGTGGAGCAGTGATAGTTGAAGCAGTAAGCTCATATGAGTTCTCAGTACACACATAAGAAAGTAAGAATGCAGGAGGTGAGATTAGTTGGAATACATTGTAAACATGCCAGGAACAGTCATGAGGAAATCCCACAATGTATACTTTGGAGGAGAAATCATATATATAATGTGGGAGGAGGGAGGAAGAAAAGAGGAAGGAGGAGGAAGGAGGGAAAAGGAGGGAGGGAGGAGGGAAGAGGAGGAAAGGCTCTTAGGAAACTCAGAAGAGGGAGAAATTGCAGGGCATGGTGGCACATACCTGTAATCCCTGGTACTGTGATGCTCACAGTTTGAACCCAGCCCAGGCAGGAAAGTCCTTGAGACTCTTGTCTCCAGTTAACTAACAAAAATTCAGAAGTAGAGGTGTCTCAATTGTAGAGCACCAGTCTTGAGGGAAAAAAGACAAGTGAGAGAGTAAGGCCCTGGGTTCCAACCTCAGTTCCAGCACCAAAAATTTACCAGAGAGTGAAACTGATAGAAACTAAGTGGTAGCTGCTTAGCAGCTGTACTAGGTTCTTGGATTTGATAATTCCTAGTTCAAGGACCTTGAACCTTTCATCTCTAAGCCTGTTTGTTTATAAGTTGAATAAGATGACTCTTCAATTATATATTTCCTGTTTCTATCATTTTAGCCTAAGAGATGAGACAGTTTCATAGAAGTAATAAGAATTTTCAGAAAGTCTGTGGGACTTGTCAGTTACCTGGTTAATTTAAAATTAGGATGTTGGGATTACTGCTTCCTTAGTATAAACAAAGCTTTGAGTTTGATCCATAGAATCACCAAAAAAAACTTAAATTATGATATTATAGTATAGGAATTTCTTTTTTCTTTTCTCTCTCTCTTTTTTTTTTACTTAGTCTTGGGGCCTAGACTCTGGGCCTGGGCACTATCCCTCAGCTCTTCAGCTCAAGGATAGCACTCTACCTATCACTTGAGCCTTTAACTTAATATGTAGCCCAAGTTTCCTAGAAGCCACAACCCCCCTGTTTCAGCCTCCTAAGTGCAGACATTACAATTGTATATCACCAGTACCTGGCTCAAATTCTAATTTGCCCATTTGTTTTTTGAGTACTAGGTTTTGAACTCAGGGCTTTATACTTGCTAGGAAAGTGCATTATTGCTTCAGTCACACCTTAGTTTTTTTTGCTTTAGTTAGTTTTCTGATAGGATCTTGGAATTTGCCCAGGGCTGGCTTTGGACTCAGTTTTTTCTGATCTCCAACTTAGCTGGAACATCTGGTGAGCTGCACCTGGCCTGGGCTTGGTTTGTTGAGATTGGGTCTTGATAACTTTTGCCTTAGGCTAGTCTTGAACCAAATTCTCCAGATTCTCATCTCTCTAGTAGCTAAGATTAAAGATGTGAGTTACCTTGTCTAGCCCTAATTCAATACTTTTTTAAAACTTTTACTGGAATAAGTTAAAATTTATAGAAAGATTGCAAGAAATACTTGCTCTTTACCCAGGGATACTGTTAATATATTATCATTTTAATTTTCTCTTTTGCTATATATGCTTTTATTTCCTGAGCCATATATACATCCTAGCATTTTGCATCTAAATACTTAAGTGTGTGTTTCCTAATTCCAGTATTTACTAAGTTCGTGGTTTTTAACATAGATGAAATACTTTTATCTAATCAATTTCTATCAGTCTTCCCATTAATCCAATAATATCTTTTCAGAGCATTTTTTTTCCTTTTCCAGGAAAAGATACAGTCTAGTATTTCATATTTGTTGTCATGGTTTTTCACCTGGGATATTTTCATAGCCTCTGTCTTATTTGACATCTTAGAAGAATATAGTGCCTATTAAAAAAAAAACAAAACAGAACATTCCTAATTGGGGATCCATCTGACATTTCTTCATTTAGAAGATGTGTTTGGAGAATCATACCTGGAAGCAAATAATGTCCTTTTATTTCTTATCTATGATGTTAATTTTGATTACAGAGAGTTTTGTCTAATTTCTCCAATACTCCTTCCTTCCTGCAACAAGTAAGAAGTGTGTGTGAAAACACACTGTGACAATAACAAATATCTTCCCCCATTCTTCCTATATTTAGATCCTCCACTGATTCTTACTGTACCCCATCTTTGCCATAATGGTCACAAAATTATTACTGTTTCCAACTCCATCAGTGTGTCATCTTTCTTCCTTGAAAACATTTTCAGTCTGGTGTGGGTGATTCACACCTGTAATTCTAGCTACTCAGGTGGCTGAGATCTGAGGATGGTGGTCCTAAGCCAGCCTAAAAAATAAGATCTGAGACTTGTATCTCCAATTAATCACCCAAAAGCCCAAAATGCAGCCTTTGTTTTTGACAACTATGATGAGCTGAACTGTTTGTCAATTTGTTTCTTACAGTGGTGGTCTGTCTTTGACCTGATTATTCTAAATAGTTCTTTAGCTTGCTACTCAGAAATAATTTGGTATTAGGGGCTGGGAAGGTAGCTCAGTGGTAGAGCGCTTGCCTTGCATGCCTGAGGCCCTGGGTTCGATTCCTCAGCATCACATAAGCAAAAAAGTGCATGCAAGGCAAGCACTCTACCACTGAGCCTTGAGCCAAACCTCCGGAAGTGGCACTGTGGCTCAAGTGGTAGAGCGCTAGCCTTGAGCTGAAGAGCTGAGGGACAGTGCCCAGGCCCAGAGTTCAGGCCCCACGACCGGACCCCCAAAAAAAAAAAAAGAAATAATTTGGTATTAATAAAATTGGTCCATCATGGTGATTCTTCTGAAGTAACTTTTGGGCATATTGAATTTTTATTGATTTGTATTTTATATAATAGTACTTCTATTTTATACATTAGCATTTTGTTACACTAAGCCTTTTAGCTATTTCTTGTCTTTTGCCAAAAGCAAATTGGCTCCATAGAGCAACACAGAATTTAACTGCTCTAACTGCTCTGGTAAAGAAATTTTAGTGCTAGTAGTCTTTGCTTTCATTTATATAAAGGGCACTGAAATGAACTTTTTTGTATATTTTTAATACACAAATTCTTAATCAGGATTAGAAATTTGAACTTAACAAAACTCACAAGGTTAATAAAAGTATGATTTTACAGGTTATCCACATGAGAAACAGATTTGGGGTAATTACTTCAAACTCAGAAAATATGTAGGCACAAGAATTTAGTGTATCTGGGGCTGAGCTCCTGAATCAAATGGCTTCTCTTCAAAGTCCAAAGGAAAACTTCACTGCTTTTACAGTAAACTGTGAAAATTATTTGGAGCTGTAGGAACACAGGCACATTTGTTGTTATGAAACTCTAACTCAAGTTGAATTGCAAGACTTTGATACAGATATAATTCTGATGTTCCTCAGCTTTTAAAAAAATCTAATTTTGTTATTATTATAAAGGTGTTATACAGAGGAGCCACCATTTTATATAAGTCCGGTAAAGTGTTCTATTTCTTAAGAGCAGTTAATTGTTTGTGGTAATGGTATCTCTCTATGCATATAAATCACTGTAGGTATTATTGTTGGCACATAGCCAACTCCCTATTCCTTAATCTCTTACTAACTTTGAAAAAAGAATAAGCATTTCCCCAACTCAATAACTAGGGGGATGCTTTCCCACTGCTAACTCATTTTGCTTATTGTTTCTTTTCGCCAGTCCTGGGGCTTGTGAACTCAGGGTCTTGGCACTGTCCCCTAGCTTTTGCTCAAGGACATAACTCCACTACTTTGAGCCACAGCACTACTTCTGGCTTTTTCTGCTTATGTGGTGCTGAGGAATGGAACTCAGGGGTTCATGCATGCTAGCACTTTACCACTTGAGCCACATTCCCAGCCTCTTATCATCAATAGTTTACTCCTCTCCCTTCTTATTTTCATCTGAAATGTTTTGTTTTTTTTTTCCTTTTTTTTTTTTTGTCGGTTGTGGGGCTTGAACTCTGGGGCCTGGGCACTGTCCCTCAGCTCTTCAGCTCAAGGTGAGTGCTTTACCACTTGAGCCACAGCGCCACTTCTGATTTTCTGGTGGTTTATTGGAGATGAGTCTCATGGACTTTCTTGCCGGGGCTGGCTTTAAACCTCAATCCTTAGCTCTCAGCTTCCTGGATGACAGGCGTGAGCCACTGCCCTACTCCTTTTGGTTTCTTTTGCCAGTCATTTCACTGAGGCTAGAAACTGGCCAGGTACGGGTAGCTCAACTATAATAGTAGCTACTCAGAAGGTTGAGATCTGAGGATTCCCCATCGAAGGCAGTCAGAAAAGTTCCTGAGACTCTTATCTCAAGTTAATTAGTGAAAAGCTCGAAGTGGAGGTGTGATTCAAGTGGTAGGGTGCCAGCCTTGAGCAGAAAAAGCCAAGGCCCTGAATTCAAGCTCCTGTGCCCGCACACGCAAACAACTGAAACCTTGAACAATTAACCTATTCTTGTTTTGTGGCTGTTACCTTACCTTTGGAGGAGGCGAGTTAAGGAAGTAAGCCTACGCGAGAGAAGGGGGCTAAAAGGGTATTTTAGCTTCCTCAACTAGAGTAAAAGGCTATGGCAGAAAGTAGCCAATGAGAAAATAGCCTTCTTCTTATACATGAGGGATCAGTTGTTCAGTGGCTAGTAAAGGAAGGAAGAGAAACCAAATGGGTTTGAATGAAAATAAAGCCCTTTTGGGGTTTATTCTCAATGCAGACTCAAGTTTTCCTTCTACATTCTACCACACGATGCCTAGAGGAAAACAGGTCTGCAGGTCATCAAGTAACCCATCCATTTCCAACCTGCCTAGTGACAGCAGCTACAAAGGCGGCTCACGGCAAGCCTTCCACTGAAAGTCACACTGCCTCAAATGGTGATGTTAAGTAGGCCACCGGTAAGGACGGGTGCCCCGCGCAGCCTCCTCCCACCGCTTCTATCAAGTGCACCCCCTTTTCCTTCGTAGGAATTATTTCGTATTTAAAAGAATCGTGTTCCTGCAATGATGTGAAAAGACCCATCGCCTGGAACTCACGAACCCGAGGCAGGCGGATGCCAAACTGCTGTCATAGAACCCTGCCTAACACCTACAAAGGCGCACTTCCAACACTTCCGGAATCCTAATGTGGGGGGAACTGATCCCCATAATCTATGACCCTGTGACGGTGAGGGGGGGGGTGACTTCACGCTTGGAGCCCCCTTCCCGTGTGCCAGCCTGAGCTGGATATTTGATCTGGGGACAAGTGCCTTAAAGGCGGGGTGCGGAGAGGCCAGGCGCCCCAGGGGACTGCACCACGGAGGCCCGGCGCGGGAGAGGGGGCTGCAGCGACGCCCCACCTGTCCGTCGCCTAGAGCAGCCTCCCTCGGCCAGAGGAGCCACTCCCCGCGGAGGGCGCTGTGCGGTGGGGCTGCGGCGGGAGGCGCGCGGCGGG
>NW_012267243.1:6276290-6280491 GCF_000151885.1 Dipodomys ordii | reverse complement strand
TGCCGGACGCGTCCGACCGCACGCTGGCCCCGCCGCGCTCTCGGAGTGTAAATATCCGGAATTCCAGCGCAGTGTCGGGTTGGGCACGCTCCTAGACGCCGGGCTGCGGGGCCGGTTTGGGAGCAGGACCCGAGCCCGGGCCCGTGCGCGGCGGACCCCCGCCGCCCCACCTGCTCCCGGGCAGCCCTCGCCCGAGGCCAGTTCAGGGTACGTGGGCGTGTTCGGGGAGACGCCGCGAGCGGATGGGAGGCACCTTCGTACGAATGGTAATTCGTGCGAGCTGGGCGGGGTGAGGGAGAGGAAGAAAGGGCCCTGCTGGTGGCTGTGGAGGAGGAGCTGTGGAAACGAGAAATTTCTGCTCTGAAAGCGCTCCCAAAGAAGTGCCCAACGCCCATTGTTTAGGATCCTGAGGAGAAAACTGGGGGGGGGGGCAATTAATTGAGCTTTATCTTGTATATTGCCCTGGATTCCGCCCACTCCCCCTACTCCTTAGTTGCCATAGAGAGCTTTGTTTTCGTACTGGTGTTTGTGTTTGTCTGTGGATCGACTTTTAAAAATGTTTACCAGCAGTTGGACTCACGGTCAAGTGTCTTTGAAGATGACCCTCAGAATTTCGCAATCTGTGCTTGTGGAGTATTGATGTGAGATGTAGATCATAGCTTGCGAACCGTGAATGAAGCCTGTTCCACCCAGATAATTATGCTTGTGAAGGCTGTAGAATCAATTATAATAAGTGTGTTAACTGCTGAATATCTTAGCCTAGACTGTAAAATTATGAGAGAAATTGCATACAAATCGTATTTTTTTTTTGTCGGTCATAGGGCTTAAACTCTGGGCCTGGGCGCTGTCCCTCAGCTCTTCAGCTCAAGGCGAGCGCTCTACCACTTGAGCTACAGCACCACTTCCTACAAATAGTATTATTTTAATAAAAATAACCTCTAAGCTTTGTAGTCAAGAAGTTGATCATGTAGCTCTAAAGACTGGAAAATAACTTTTCTTAGCCAGATCTGTTAATCAAATGTACGGATATTCATTAGGTGTTATATTTGAATGCAATTATTTTTAACTTAATATTGTGTTTTCAAATTGCAGCATAATAGTGAAATGGTAGGCCTGTCTTTTTCACATTATACTCCACCTTTCTTTGATTTAAGAAATTTTATGTTTCAAAATACTGTGGTGCGTCTTTGGAAATACTGTTCACTTTGCCTCTTTATAGCAGATTGCAACAGAAATTGAAGGTACTGCTTGCTTCTCAAAATTGTAATATACTTTCCTGATGCTATTTGTGTGTCAGAATACATCTAAATTTTCTGAGAAAATAATTTTACAACTGGCTCTGTGAATCAGATATATGTGAGTAATGCATTTGTGTGTATTTAAAGATCCTTTTCAGCTTACTATGTTAATACAGTTGAAAGAGTAATTCATTCTCTACATAGTTACTCTCTCTCTTGGAATGATGGCTGTATAGGTGAAATTGTTCTGTTAAACAGGTGTAGCTCATTGATTCATTTTGTGTTTGTGTATGTGCTCACTGGTGGCATGCTTGGGCTTGAACTCAAGCCCTCACTCTTGCTTAGCTTTTTCCACCCAAGGCTGATGGCTTTATCACTTGAGCCACACACCTTCACTTCGCTGTTTTGGGTTGTCTCATTGGAGACTAGAGACTCTTGGTTTCTTAGGTTGGCTGACTTTGAACCTTGATAAACAGATCTCAGCCTTCTGGGTAGCTAGAAGCTAGAATTTCAGCCATGAACCACCGTCTCCCTGCACTCATTTGTTCATTTTTATACATACTAAGGACCTACTTGGTGTTGGTCCTTAGATATTGGGGATACAGTGGGAGGAGATAACTATGCTTTTCATGGAGCTTAGATGGTAAGTGGGCAAATCTGTTTAAAAATTTAAGAAGTGGAAACTCTTCTGATGTCTTTTGATGAAGGAAGGGCATTGTTTGTGTTTTTTTTCTTCTGAGAATAAAGGCAGAAGCAGTAAGACAGTTTTAAAAATATGCTTCTGGGGCTGGGAATGTGGCTTAGTGGTAAAGTGTTTGCCTAACATGCATGAAGCCTTGGGTTCTATTCCTCTGTACCATATAAACAGAAAAGGCTGGAAGTGGCGCTGTGGCTCAAGTGATAGAGTGCTAGCCTTGAGCACAAGAAGCTCAGGGACAGTGCCCAGGCCCTGAGTTCATAAGCCCCAGGACTGTCCCCCTTCCCTCCCCCCCAAAAAATAAAAAGCTTCTGCTTAATATACACTATTTGGTTTCAAAGCATACCAAAGATAAACATTCTACCTGAAGTCAGATGGTACATTGCTTACAAGTGGTTAAACTGTGTATTCTTTACATTTTATATAGGCGTTTATTGAAAATATTCTTTTGGAATATATAAATAAGACAGGTCTTTATTTAAGCTTAAAATTTAATTTCACCTTTTTTCTTAGTAAACTATTGTTTCACAGAATTGGATAATCATTGTTTTTTTTGGGTCTAGTCGTGGGGCCTGAACTCTGGGCCTGGGCGCTGTCCCTCAGCTCTTCAGCTCAAGGCTAGCGCTCTACCACTTGAGCCACAGCACCACTTCCGGCTTTTTTCTTTTTTCTTATGTGGTGCTGAGGAATCGAACCCAGGGCCTCGAGCATGCAAGGCAAGTGCTCTACCACTAAGCCACCTTCCCAGCCCTACAATTTTTTTTTAGTTAAATTTTTTTTTTTAAGCAAAAGACAATTCGATGGCGGAAACTCTCAGCCTGAATGAAGTCTTTTGGCAAGGAAAATAAATGTGTTGCATTTCCCTATAAACTTCTTTAAATTTCTGTTGACTTCTGTTTAATGAGAGCACAAAGACTGTGGTAAACTTTACCACCATGTAATTAATTTGAATTTTTTTCTTTTCTTTTTCTTTTCTTCTTTCTTTCTTTTTTTTCTTTTTCTTTTTTTTTTTTTTTTTTGATGACACTAGGGTTTGAACACAGGGCCTTGTGCTTGCTAGCCAGGCATTCTGCCACTTGAGCTACACACTAACCCCCTTATTTGCTTTATATATATTTCAGATGGGTTCTTTGTGTTTTGCCAAGCTGGGCTTTGGATCATAATTCCCCTACCTGTGCCTCCCAGTAGCTAGTGCCCCAGGTATATGATACTGTGGTTGGCTTATTTGAGATGGAGTTTCAAAATTTTGCTGGCATCGAACTGTGCTCCTGATCTCTGCTTCCCTAGTAGTTCTAATTATGTATGCAGCCTGGCCCAGATAAATTACTTTTAATCCTTCCCTTCATTGTCCTGGTAATTTGGACAGTTTAAATCTCCAGTTTTATTACTCTCTGCTCTTAGCAGGTACACACTGCCAGTCATAGAAATTATTATTCAAATATTCTTTGTGAGCTATTTGAGTAACTTTTTGGGGGGAAACAAGTACCTCAGCAGTTACCGTGATCTTCCTTTTGCTTTTGATGTTACAACCCTATCCACCAGATTCCCAATTTTTCTGTTCATTTTGATTCTCTAGGAGAAACTGCTCAAAATTAGCAGTACCCACCATTCTATCAGGGTTGGGAAAATACCTGCTGTATAAGTAGCCAGAAAAAAAATCATTTGGTACAGGACAAGACAGGCAAGCTTCTTCTCCTTGTCTGTCCTCAGCCATCTACCTGTATTGATAATTTGTATGGCCTTTGAATGGTGTTACAAATATCCAGATGGTCCTTAGCAGGAAAAAAGTTCCCTAACCCTGTGTGGGTCCAGTCCTGGGTCATCTTTAAAATAAGCTGCGCTTTCCCCTACTTGACCACAAGCTTTTTCACACATACCATGTCAGCAAGGAGGCAGAGAGACTATAATGGCATCTTGATTAATCTCTTGAGACCTTTGATTTAGGAAAACGTTTAACTACCTAATAAGAATAAAACACTGGAATTTAAAATATCATACCACCTTCTCTGGAAAGAAAATATTTAGATGTAAATTTATCCAGTCATTTTAATGTTTTAGTGACTAGGGATACTAGGAGATGTGATGAAGATACATAGATATGCAATACATTATCCATATGATATACATCACTATTTACTGTAGTTTGAGAAGGAAAGGTTGTAATATCTGCCACTATAGAAAACTTTTGGTACTGAGTGTTGAGTGTTAAATTGCTTTGGACTGTGAGAGGCCTAAAAATGAAACTTTTAAACTTTTTTTTTTTTTT
>NW_012267243.1:6254614-6275140 GCF_000151885.1 Dipodomys ordii | reverse complement strand
TTTTTCTTTTTGCTTATGTGGTGCTGAGGAATCGAACCCAGGGCCTCGAGCATGCAAGGCAAGTGCTCTACCACTGAGCCACCTTCCCAGCCCTATTTTAAGATTCTTAATGTCACCCTAAACTTCTTTTCTCTGCCTTATATAGTTACATTTTTGACTTTTACAATATCTTAGAGTTAGTTTTCTATTTTCTATTTTCCCTCAGCTTTCTATTTGTCTATTGTCTGTCTCTGTCCAAACTTGTGTTTGGAGATATTTGCTTGAGCATCCTTCTTGAGAGTTTGCTCAAACCTGCACTATTGCTTTGCACTTAGGCTATATGGCTTAAGCTTGTGACTCCATTATGCTTCTCTCTCTCTCTCTCTCTCTCTCTCTCTCTCTCTCTCTCTCTCTTTTGTTGTTGTGGTTGGTTGGTTGGTTGGTTGCTGGTCTTGTGTTCAGGGCCTGGGTACTATCCCTGAGTTTTTTGGTCAAGGCTAGCACTCTACAACTTGAGCCACAGCGCCACTTCGGCTTTTTCTGTTTATATAGTATTTAAGAATTGAGCCCACAGCTTCATGCCTGCTAGGCAAGCACTCCACCATTAATCCACATCCCATAGACTTTTTTTTTTTGGTCAATCATGGGGCTTGAATTCTGGCCTTGGTGCTGTCTCTGAAATCTTCAGCTCAGGGCTAGCACTCTACCACTTGAATCACAGTGCCATTTCTGTTTTTCTGGTGGTTAATTGGAGATAAGAGTCTCATGGACTTTTCTGCCCAGGCTGGCTTTGAACCGAGATCCTCAGATCTCAGCCTCCTGAGTAGCTAGGATTACAGGCGTGAGCCTCTAGTGCCGGGTGATCTTCCTTTTCTTATGCAGGGAGCTTAGTGGGCCCAAGAACTAGTTTACTACAGAGAGCTAGATGATAAGTATTTTAGGTGTCATAGGGAATATAGTTTTTTTACTAATACAGTTTGGTTTTCTATCATGAAAACTACCATGGGTGGTTTTTTTATTCCCTGAGCTATACACAGGTAGGATTAGCACATACTTTTTTAGGAATAGAGAGTTACTGTAGAAATGGAAGAGATGGTAGAATATCTAATTAGAAATATGATGGTAGTGATTTGATTGTTTCTATTCTAGTTTATACAGGTATCAGGGTTGTTGAAAATAAGAATAATGGGAGTATATAACAGATTTGAGATAGAGAAAATAACAGTAATCAAAGTCTGAAAGGGGGATTGAAATAGGGATATATCATGATTGTCATGGAACACTATATTTTCACTGGAGAGAGAAAACTCTGAAATTACTGTGTATGACTTTAATAGGACTACTTCTAGAACTTCATGAAGTATAATGTTACTATTGATTATTAATACTAAAGATAACTTTAAGGTTTTTTAAAACTTAAGGCTTGAGGGCTGGGAAGGTGGCTCAGTGGTAGAGCGCTTGCCTTGTATGCATGAGGCCCTAGGTTCGATTCCTCAGCACCATATAAGCAAAAACAAAAAGCCAGAAGTGGCTCTGTGGCTCAAGTGGTAGAGCGTTAGCCTTGAGCTGAAGAGCTGAGGGACAGTGCCCAGGCCCAGAGTTTAGGCCCCATGACCGGACCAAAAAAAAAAAAAATCAAAAACTTAAGGCTTGGGGCTGGGAAGGTGGCTCAGTGGTTAGAGTGCTTGCCTGGCATGCATGAGGCCCTGGGGCTCTAGTGGTAGAGCACTAGCCTTGAGCTGAAGAGCTGAGGGACAGTGCCCAGGCCCAGAGTTTAGGCCCCATGACCGGACCAAAAAAAAAAAAAATCAAAAACTTAAGGCTTGGGGCTGGGAAGGTGGCTCAGTGGTTAGAGTGCTTGCCTGGCATGCATGAGGCCCTGGGGCTCTAGTGGTAGAGCACTAGCCTTGAGCTGAAGAGCTCAGAGACAGCACCTAGGCCCAGAGTTCAGGCCCCATGACTGGCAAAAAAAACCCCAAAAAACAAAACTTAAGGCTTTTGATGGATCAATAAATATTTTCTAGTGTTTTCTGAGCCTAGTTTTCCCAACACCAATTATTGAAGAGGCTATTGTTTTTCCACTGTATATCTTAGGCTCCCTTATCAAAAACCAGATTAACTGTAAGTGTATGGTTTTATTTCCAGGTCTTCTAGTCTATTCCATTGATCTTTGGGTCTATTTTTGTACCAATACCAAGGTGTTTTTATTTTACTTTATTTTATATTTTGGTCGGTTGTGGGTATTGAACTCTGGGCCTGGGAGCTGTCCCTGGGCTCTTCAGCTTACGGCTAGCTTTCTACCACTTGAGCCACAGCACCACTTCCGGTTTTCTGGTGGTTGATTGGAGATTAACAGTTCTCACGGACTTTTCCTGCCCTGGCTGGCTTTTGAACCATGATCCTCAGATCTCAGCCTCTTGAATAGTTAGGATTACAGGCGTGAGCCACCGCTGTCTAAGGTGTTTTTATTATTATAGCTCTGTAGAAGCACTTGCAATCTGGGATTGTGATACCACCACCAGCATTGCTTTCTTTTTTTTTTTTGCCTATAATGCTCTGGCTATTTGAAGTCTTTTATTCCATATAAATTTTTGGATCATTTTATTTTATATAGGTAACTTCATTGGGGATGATCATTGCATTAAATTTGTAGACCATTTTTGGCAGTATGGCCATTTTTATCACTGTTCTGCCTATCCATGAACATGGAAGGGCTTTCCATTTCCTGATAACTGCCTTTGATTTTTTTTTTTCTTTCAAATTTTCTAGTGTTTTACTTCCTTGATGGTTAGATTTATTCCTAGATATATTTTTTGAGGCTATTGCAAATAGATTTGTTTTCCTGATTTTCTTCTCTGTTGATAAATTGTTGGTAAACAGAAAGGCTACTGATTTTTGTGTTTTGTTTTGTTTTTTTTGTCAGTCACGGGGCTTGAACTCTGGGCCTGGGTGCTGTCCCTCAGCTCTTCAGCTCAAGGTGAACGTTCTACACGTGAGCCACTGCGCGGTTTTTCTGAGTGGTTTATTGGAAATGAGTCTCACAGACTTTCCTGCCTGGGCTGGCTTTGAACCTTGATCCTCAGATCTCAGCCTCCTGAATGGCTAGGATTACAGGTGTGAGCTACCGGCGCCCCAAAGTGGGTGTTTTTTTTTATTATGTGAAAATATCGTACAGAGGGGTTACAATTACATGAGCAAGGTAATGAGTACATTTCTTTCTCTTTTTTTTGGGTCTGGTCGTGGGGCCTGAACTCTGGGCCTGGGCACTGTCCCTCAGCTCTTCAGCTCAAGGCTAGCTCTCTACCACTTGAGCCACAGCGCCACTTCCTGTTATTTTCTTTTTGCTTATGTGGTGCTGAGGAATTGAACCAGGGTCTCATGCATGCAAGGCAAGCACTCAACCACTGAGCCACCTTCCCAGCCCCATGAGTACATTTCTTATCAAGCATTGTTGCTTCCTCCTTTGTTTCCCCTTCCCATCCCTTCCCATCTCCCCCTTCCCCTGTTTTTCCGCCCCTCCCCCCCCCACCAAAGTTGTAAAGTTCATTTTCAACATAATGTCTTGTACATCTCATTGTTGCAATGGGGCCACCTGTATCCCTATTTAAACAATTTGTTTTTTTCCTTCCCCTTCACAAATTATACCAACATCAAATACAGTGAAAAAGGGGATTATACCATGGCGGAGGGACATACAAAGCAACAAAGAAATCATAAATATGTTAGAAACAATAGCAAGGAAAAAAAAACATTTGAGTCCTTATCTTGGGGTTCATTTCGCTTAACATCAACTTATCTGACCGTTTCTGCTTGTCTCAGACATAATTTTTTTTTTTTTTGTCGGTCGTGGGGCTTGAACTCTGGGCCTGAGCACTGTCCCTCAGCTCTTCAGCTCAAGATGAGCACTCTACCATTTGAGCTACAGGGCCACTTCCTCAGACATAATTTTTTATCCTGTTTCTTTGTTAAGAGTTATCGATTAGCTTGGAGTCTTGTGGGTCCTTCAGATCGTGCTATCCACAAAGAGGGATGGTTTGATTTCTTCTTCTCCTATGTATATACCTTTTATGTTTTGCCCTCCTTGCCTTACTGTTCTGGCTAGGAATTCTAGGAGTGGATTGAAGAGTGGAGAGTGGCTATCCTTGCCTTGTTCCTTATTTTAGAGGAAATGGTTTTAGTTTTTTACCATTCATTATGATGCTGGCTGTTGATCTGTCAGATATATTATTTTGATGTATGTTTCTTATATTTATTCCTGGCTCCTCCAGAGCTTTTAATATGAATGGTTGTTGGATTTTATTGAAGGCTTTTTCTGCATCTATTGAGATGCTCACGTGATACTTGTCTTTGACTCTGTTAATGTGATGTATTATGTTCACTGATTATTTTTGGGATGGGGTCTCACTTCTACCTGGCTGCCTACTTACAGGCTTCATGTCATCTGTGGGATTATAGGTGCTCACCATTGTGTCCAGCCTTTTTCCAGGAAGGTCAAGCCTTGTAAACTTATGTCTGGGCCAGCCTTGTATACCCTTATCCTCCCAATTTCAGATGGAATAAGCAGGCACCATTTTACCCTGGATGTCTTTGCTCAGGCTAGCCGTAAACCGTAGTCCTCTTTGTTCTCAATCTCCCAAGTAGTTAGGATTATAGATATGAGCAACTGGCACATAACTTAAAGAATACAATTAAGACAACAAAAAAGGCAAATTATATATTGGAAAGGTGCAATGCTTAGTTCTGACATTGGACTTATATTGAGAGAATATTTTTTAAAATACAAAATCATCATTACCAGGTGCTGGCTGCCTTTGAGGTGGTTTGATCTTGAAGTTGGATTCTGGTTATTTTTGGTGGGCCTTAGAGAGTGACTTTTTCTTATTATGTAGGCCACAAAGGCAAGTTCAGTTATAAGTTCCTAGAGTTTGAGTTCTGGCCTGACGGGAAGTTGTGTTATGCCAATGATAGCTTACAAAAATAATCTAAAAGAGGCTTATGTATACAAAAGTGTGATGGAAGTGGCACTGTAGCTCAAGTGGTAGAGCGCTCGCCTTGAGTTGAAGAGCTGAGGGACCGACCAAAAAAAAAAAAGCAACAAAAACAAAAGTGTGATGGAGGAACTGTAGAACATAATTGATGACAGTGAAATTACCAAAGAGGATGATGCTGACAGAGTAGGCAGCAAAAATCTGGAAGTCTTAATGAGTTTTTATTACTGTGTTTAGGATCTGAAGTGTTTGGTCTTCAGTCTTTTTTTTTGTTGGTCGTGGGGCTTGAACTCGGCCTGGGTGCTGTCTCTGCGCTCTTCAGCTCAAGGCGAGCACTCTACCTCTAGCCACAGCGCCACTTCTGGTTTTCTAGTGATTTATTGGAGATCAGAGTCTCACGGACTTTCCTTCCCGGGCTGGCTTTGAAGTGGGATCCTCAGATCTCAGCCTCCTGAGTAGCTATGATTACAGGCATGAGCCACCAGCACCCGGCTGGTCTTCAGTCTTAACTGGATTATACTTCAAGATTAAACCAGTCTAGACTGAATATTGGTGTGGATCTGTTTTTTGAGGGGTTAGTTCTTTTTAATGACCGTTATCAGGAAATTTTGTGTATATTGGGCTTTTTTTTTTTTTTTTTGTGGGTCGTGGGGCTTGAACTCTGGGTCTGGGTGCTGTCCCTGAGCTCTTCAGCTCAACGCTAGCACTCTACCACTTGAGCCACAGCGCCACTTCCTGGGCAAATTTTTATAGACTATAAGTGATTGTCTTTAAAAAATACATGATGAACTAAAAAAAAATACAAATCAATATAAAAAAAAATACAGGCAACTCTGTTTTAAACCAGTGGGTGAAAGGCTGGACCAGGAATTTGCAAAAACAAATTGTCAAAGTGAAAAAGTACTTACAATGGCAAATTAAAATTACAGTGTAACCCTACTTCATACCTATTAATGTGGTATTAATGAAGAAGTCTGAAATGCAAAGTATTGACAAGTTATAGAGCAGTTGGAACTCTCAGACATTCCCAGTGGGTTTGAAGATAAGTATAACAATTTTGGGAAATTCTTTGTTCATAGCTGTTGAAGTTATGTATAGTATTTGATCCAGCAATTTTACTTCTAGATATATGTGTACCAATCAGCTGACTGTCTTTTTGTTCTCTCTGAATAGAGTAGGCAAAGAGAAATAAAGTAGGCAAAGAGAAATTCCTGTAGCATTGGTAGTCCTAAGCCCCTCAGTCCCCAAAGCTTAGGAGTAGAATTGGCAGACTCCAAGCCTTCAGTTCTAAGCCCAGAAAGCAAAGGCCCTATTATGTAAGGCTTTAACTACTAGTGGTCCTAACATTGGTAGCTTTTGAAATCCTTGGATTCTAGCACCTTTTTGTGATGAGTGCTATGGCTCCTAGGCACGCCTTTAAATGTTATAGCTGTTAGCCTCAGGTTGATGGGATTTCTGGTCCTTAAGGCTTGTCAGCTTGCTAGAACTCTTCCAGAGACTAGAGCCCATCGTTATTTGTGTCTGTTCCACCACTTCTGCTTACTGTCATTTCTGGGCAGTTCTCTGGATTTCTTCTGCCACTTATTGCTATACTGCTGGTACCACTATAACTATAGATATCACTGCCTCTACTGCTACCACTGCCTCTACCGCTACCACCTTTTGCCTTTGTTGCTGCTGTAAGTCTGCCACTACTTCTCTTCTCTTTGTTACCAACTTAGCCTGTTATTACCAATAATAAAGATCAAAAGTAGGCAAGAAAAGACTACTTCAGAAAGGCCTTTTAATGGGCCAATATTGCAACACAGCAGCATGATTCCTAGTTGATTTGAAGTGAACAGCTTGCTTATAGCAGGAAGAGGATGTGTATGGCAGGGGTATTTCCCACCAGTCATAGCACAATGAGGGGACTGTGTTTGTACTAATCACAGACCTTCTGCTAGGCCACCAGGGAAGTGCTTGCCCTGGGGCCGAGTGAAAGTGGCTGCTAGAGTTCTCCAAGGCTTGTGATGGCATATAGTATGGTGCAATCTGCTTGAAACAGTTGTGGCTCAAAAAATGTCCTCTGGAGCTGAAGTGCTTCTGTAGTAAGCAGCTGTGGGTAGTTGCTGCGTAGCTTCCTCAAGGTGTCTGTGGAATCTTTCAAAGCAACTGGGCTGCCATGAAAGTATTCTAGGAGTCTGTCAAATAGGGGCTACTTGGCTGAAAAGTCTTTTCAAGGCAGCTGGGCACCAGGTCTAACACCTGTCAATTAGGGCACTAAATCCTCTATTCTTCAGCATCTTAGCTCATTTAAAGGCAAAATAAAAATTAAAAGGGATAACTTTAACAGTTTTTTTTAAACAGTGTTCTACTTTTAGGAGAGTTGGGTCATTTTATTTGTTTCATATATCCACAATAGAAATCAATGTAGGGTTGCGAATGTGGCTTAATGGTAGAGTTGCTTGCCTAGAATGCGTGAAGCCCTGGGTTCCATTCCTTAGTACCACATAAACAGAAAAAGCCAGAGGTGGCATTGTAGCTCATGTGGTAGAGAGCTAGCCTTGAGCAAAAAGCAGCTCAGGTACAGTGCCGAGGCTCTGAGTTCAAGCCCCAGGACTGGCAAAAAAAAAAGCAATGCATACTTCAGTTGAAAAACATATACGAGAAAATGGGCAAATCTTCATGATCTTGGAATAGCCATAGCAAGACAAAAAAAGATAAATTGGACTTGATCAAAAGTAAAAACTAGCAGGTTGCTGGTGGCTCATGCCTGTAATCCTAGCTACTCAGGAGGCTGAGATCTGAGGATTGTGGTTCAAAGCCAGCTCGGACAGGAAAGTCCGTGAGACTTTTTCCCCCCAATCCTGGGGCTTGAACTCAGGGCCTGGGCACTGTCCCTGAGCTTCTTTTGCTCAAAGATAGCACTCACTCTACCACTTGAGTCACAGCTCCCTTTTCTGTTTATGTGGTACTGAGAAATTAAACCTAGGGCTTCATGCATGCTAGGCAAACACTCTATCACTAAGCCACATTCCCAGCTCTCCATGATATTCTTATCTCCAACTAATCACAGAAAAACTCAAGGGCAGCATCCAGGTCCCTGAGTTCAAGCTCTAGGACCAGTGCAGGGGTTCATGTGCACACACACACACACAAAGGTAAAACCTTTTGCTTCAGAGGGCACCATCAGGAAAATGAAAAGCTTCAGATGTGGTGACTGACATCTGAAATCATAAGCTATTAGGGGACAGAAGTCAGGAGAGCCATTCTTCTTAGCAAAAAGATTATGAGACCTCCGACATACCCATCTCAATCAATAAAAAGATCTTGTGGCCCTTGCTTTGTCCTTACAGCTACATGGAAAGATAATTGTTCTGGCTGCCCAGGCAAAATGTGAAATCCTATTAAAAGAATAATGAGTCTGGTGCAGGTGGCTCACGCCTGTAATCCTAGCTACTCAGGAGGCTGAGAGCTGAGATCTGAGGATACCCATTCAAAGCCAGACTGGGCAGGAAAGTCCATGAGACTCTTCTCCAATTAACCACCAGAAAGCCAGAAGTGGCACTGCGGCTCAAGTGGTAGAGTGCTCACCTTGAGCTGATGAGTTTAGGGACAGTGCCTAGGCCCAGAGTTCAAGCCCCATGACTGACCCCCCTCAATAATGAAAGAGAAAGGGCTGGAGGAAAGTGGTAGAATAACTGCCTGGCAAGTGTGAGACAGAGGGTCATGGGGAGGGAGAGATGGTGGGAAAGGGAGAAGAGGAAATAAAAGAAATAGAAAGGGAAGGAAAGAGAGACTCAAAAAATGGGGGAAAAAGCAATCTGATGGTACGCATATTTAGAATATATAAAATTATATAAAATATGTAAAAATGTTTCTCCAGAGAAGACATACAACAAGCATATAGAAATTTGCTTATGATTGCTAATTATCAAGGGAAATGAAATAAAATACTGATGAGATAGATACCAATATCAATAAGATAGCAAAAAGAATCTTTAAGTAATAATAAGACAAGGATATTGAGAAATAGATATCTTCATATATCAATCAGAAAGTAAAATGATGCACTTCATTTGGAATATAGCCCACCTCTTCAGATGATTAATCATACAGCTGCCACATGATGCAGTTCCTTTCTAGGTTTATAACCAAGAGAAATGAAATCATGTCACTATAAAAACTCATACTTCAGTGTTTTAGAAGAATTATTCATAATAGATAAAATATGGAAATAACCCAGATGTTCATCAACTGATGAATGGGCAGACAAAACATGAAACATTCATACAATGAAATATTTAAAGAATATTAAAGAATGAAATATGGATTGATACATGAGTGACACAAATGATCTTGAAAACATTATGCTAGATGAAAAAAGCGAATTATAGAAGATCATGTATTATATGATTCTTTTAATAGAAAATATATGTAGAACTAGCTACTCAGGAGGCTGAGATCTGAGGATTGCAGTTCAAAGTCAGCCTGGGCAGGAAAGTCCATGAGACTCTTATCTCCAATCAACCACCAGAAAATGGGAAGTGGTGCTGTGGTTCAAGTGGTAGAGTGCTTGCCTTGAGCCGAAGAGCTGAGGGACAGTGCCCAGGCCCAGAGTTCATGGCCAACGCAACAACAAAAAAGAAAATATATGTAGAAAACAAGTCTTATAGAGTCAGAAAGTACCTTAGTGGTAGCTTAGGGCTAGAACAGAGGGTATGAGGGACTAATAAAGGATAGGATTTCTTTTTAAGACATTGAAATGGCCTAAAATTAACTGTGGTTATAGTTTTACATATTTGACTACTCTGTAAATCATTGAGTTGAATAAATGGACAAATTACATGGTATGAATTAGATGTTATACTATATTGGAATAATAGGCATGAGTTGAAGTCTCATAAAATGGTGTAGTAGTTGCATGTAACCTATCAATGTCCTTCTGTATGTCTGTTTAAATAATCTAGGTTACTTAAAATAATTGAGAGCATGCAGATAATGGGTAGATAGTTGTTATACTCTAGTAACAGTGTAATAAAAAATTTGGACATGTTCAATATACACACACCTTAACTAGAGTATACAAACAGTACCTAAGGAGAACAGTGCTCAGATAGAAAGTTCTAGAGAGACCCAAAGATCTGTGTCTAGGAGGTGATAGCAGGGTATGCTAGTAGATCGGTTTATCTGCATGGACTCACATATGCGCTCTGTATGCAGGAAACTTAAAGCTTTTTGGAACTTTCTGGAATTTTATTCCTAATAATTTATACGTGGTTGGATGAATCTACAAAGCCAGAACCCATAGGTATGGAGAGTTGATTATATTAAGAAATCTTGGTTATAGCTGGGTGTCAGTGGCTCATAACTGTAACCTAGCTACTTAGGTGTGAGATCTGAAGATGGTGGTTCAGAGCCAGTTTGGGCAGAAAGTCCCTGAAGCTTTTATCTCCTACTTAACCACAAAAAACTTGGAAGTGGAGCTGTGGCTCAAGTGGTAGACAGCAACCAGTCTCGGAGTTCAATGAAACCCCAGGCACACACACACACAAAATCTTGGTTATATAGAATGATGTGTTATAACAAGCTGTTAATAATAGTTGTTTATGTGATGGGCTAGCAGATTTTTTTAAAAAATATTAGTACCGGGGTTTGTACTCAGGGCACTGTACTCGTAATGCTTTTTCCTTTTAAGTTTTGTATTGTACCACTTAAGCCATATCTCCAGATCCAGCTTGGATTTGTCTTCCCAGGCTGTCTTCTATGGAATAGGAGATTTAAAAAAAATCTTTTCTGGTTGTTTCATCCTCTGTGTTAATAAAACTATCTGAAATTAAGGAAATAAAAAAAAAGTTTTGAAACCTTAAAAACCAGGTATGCATAAATAAAACTGTCCATAATAACTTCATTATTATTATTATTTTTGGGTCCGGTCGTGGGGCCTGAACTCTGGGCTTGGGCGTTGTCCCTCAGCTCTTCAGCTCAAGGCTAGGGCTCTACCACTTGAGCCACAGAGCCACTTCCGGCTTTTTTCTTTTTGCTTATGTGGTGCTAAGGAATCGAACCCAGGGCCTCAGCATGCAAGGCAAGCGTTCTACCACTGAGCCACCTTCCCAGCCCCAGTAACTTCATTATTAACACCAGCTGGAAAAGACTAAATGTTCACCAACAAAAACATGTATAAATAATTTGATGTAATCTTACAGTGGAACACTGTCCAGCAGTGAAGAAATAAATCGTAGTATTCAGCAATCTGGTAAATAATGACAAAAGAATGATTAAAAAAATATATGATCAAAAGAAACCTAATACAAGTCAGGTGCCTGTGGCTCATGCTTGTATTCCTAGCTACTCAGGAGGGTGAAATCTGAGGATCGGGGTTTGAAGCCAGCTGGAGCAGGAAAGTCTGTGAGATTCTTCTAACAATTTACTCAGAAAGCAGGAAGTGCCACTGTGACTCAAGTGGTAGAGTGCTTGCCTTGAGCAAAGGAAGCTCACTCAGGGATGGCACCCAGGCCCAGAGTTCAAGCCCCAGGACCTGCAGAAAAAGAGAAAGAAACCAGATACAAAAGATCATATACCATATGAATATATTATGTGGAATTCAGAAAAAACTAACCTGTGTAATAGAAGTGAGGATTGTGTTTTTAAGAAGGACAAGAGGAAGGAATATAAGGGGCCTTCTTGGATTTAATGGATGTTTATTTGGGTGTCTCCTAGAAAAAAGACATCAAACTGTACTTGACATGTTTGTTAAAATCAGTTTTTGATTAAAATATTTCCCCCAAACACAGACTATCAAAAGCTCTTTGGGTCCCGATGACTTCACAAGTAAATTCTACTAAGCAGTTAAGAAAGAAAGAAAAGTCCATTCTATAAAACACTTCCAGAAGATGTAGAGAAAATATTTTGTTAAAGCTAGCTTTATACTCTTATATGCAATTAAACAAAGATACTCTGAGAAAAGAAGATCATACAGAAATAATCCCTGTGAACAGAGATGCAAGATTTAAAAGCATGTTTTAACAAATTTATTGCAGTTTATCAAAAGAATCATGCCAAGTGAGTTTTATTTAAGGAAAACATTCACTGTCAGAGATGGAAGAGGGGAAACTGAAGGAAAGGATGAAATTGTCCAAAACAAGAAATGTACTCATTGCCTGACTTATGAAATGGTAACCCCTTCCTACGGTGTGATCCTTGTCTCAGTGAAGTTCATTTGTTTTCAAAGTTTCATGGTAACACAAAATGTATTTTACTGCTACAACTAAAATGTATTTATAATAAAATGCCTTTTTAATAAAAAAAAGAAATGGTAACCCCTCTGTTCAACACGTTGATAATAACAATTTGTTTTAAAAAAGAAGACATTTAGTGTGACAGGCGCTGGTGGCTCATACCTGTAATCCTAGCCACTCAGGAGACTGAGATCTGAGGATTCAAAGCCAGCCTTGGCAAGAAAGCCTGAGACTGTTATCGCCAGTTAATTACCAAAGAAGCCAGAAGTAATGGTAGAATGCTAGCCTTGATCAAAAAAGCTCAGACAGATCCCAGACCCTGAATTCAACCCTAGGACCAACACACACACACACACACACTTCACACACACACACACTTCACACACACACACACACACACATACACACACACTTCAACCCCAGGACCACACACACACACTTCAACCCCAGGACCACACACACACACTTCAACCCCAGGACCAACACACACACACTTCAACCCCAGGACCAACACACACACACTTCAACCCCAGGACCAACACACACACGCTCGCACATCAACCCCACGACCAACACACACACACACTGGCACACTCGCACGCACGCACACCCAGGACCAACACACACTTTGTTGTATGTGTTTTGGTACTGGTGTTTGAACTCAGGGCCAGCCTGGGCAGGAAAATCCCATGACACTCTTACCTCCAATTAACAACCAGAAAACCGGAAGTGGCACTGTGGCTCAAGTGGTAGAGTGCTCTACTTGAGCTGTGAAGAGCTCAGGGACAGCACCCAGGCCCAGAGTTCAAGCCCCAGGACTGACCAAAAAAAAGTGTTTGTGCTTCAAAAAAGTGTTAGCTGGGCACTGTAATCTCAGGTTCGAAGCTAGTCTGAGCAAGAAAGTCTGTGAGACTTTTTATCCTAGTAGACATGTGGCTCAAGTGGTAGAGCACCAGTTTTGATCAAAACAAAAAACCTAGGGATAGTGCCTAGGTCCTGAGTTCAGGCCTCAGTACCCTTATTCCCCCCAAAGGTAATATTAAGTGAAAAACCAGGTTGTATAATAGAAAACTGTTTCCAAATCAACCACTGGATTAAGGATATATAAAAAATCACCAAACTCTCAGTACTAACCAACAACCTAACATCTAAAAATGTGAAAGGTTCAATAGACATTTCATTAAAAAAATATATATACTAAATACATAAAATGTTTAGTTTTACATAGTATTATTCACTAAAGAGATGGAAGTTAAAATCACAATGAGCACCACTGTATAACTAAAAGACCATCATACCATACCAAATATTGCCAAAGATGTAAAAGAACCGGAATTCTTTTTTTGTTGTTGTTGGTCGTGGGGCCTGAACTCTGGGCCTGGGCACTGTCCCTCAGCTCTTCAGCTCAGGGCTAGCACTCTACCACTTGATCCACAGTTCTACTTCCTGCGTTTTCTGCTTATGTGGTGCTGAGGAATTGAACCCAGGGCCTCATGCATGCAAGACAGCCACTCTACCATTGAGCCACCTTCCCAGGCCAAAAGCTTTTTTTTTCTTTTTTCTCTTTTTTGGTCTGTTGTGGGGCTTGAACTCTGCACCTGGGCACTGTCCCCGTGCTCTTCAGCTTAAGGCGAGCGCTGTACCGCTTGAGCCACAGCACTACTTTTGTGGAATTCTGTTTTATTTTTCATGCCAATAATGGGACTTGAACTTAAGGTTTCATGCTCTCCCTCTGCTTTTTTACTCACAGCTGGTACTCTACAACTTGAGCCATACCTTTAGTCCAGGAACTAGAATTCTACACTTGGTTGTTTTCTTAAAGAGTTGCAGTGGTTACATTCCTAGATATTTGCTGAAGTAACAACTCCTATAAACTAACATTAACAGCAGCCTTTTTTTTTATGATAGCTCCCAAGTGCCCAGGAATAGATAAGTAGATGATAATCTATCACAAATTTGAAGTATAGGACTTAGCAAGATAAGAAAGCATGAGCTATTTATAGACAAAGTAACAGATGAATCTCAGATATGCTGAGTGTGCTCTGGGTGCAGCTAAATATATTCATTATCTTTATTAACATTTTTCATGGTTATAAACTTAGAACATGTGCAGTTTGTTACAGGTCACCTATATATAAATATATATATATAAATAAATATAAATAAAGCTGTTTTCAAGATGTTTTAAGAAGTGTTGGTGGCTCATGTGTATAATCTTAGCCACTCAAGAAGTTGAGATCTGAGAATCGTAGTTCGATGCCCACATAAGCAGGAAAGTATGTGCATCTTCAATTAACTATCAAAAAAGCTGTGCTGGAGGTAGGGTTCAAAATTCCAACCCAAAAGTATATCCATGAGTTGAAGCTCTAGTAAAAACAAAGATATCCTGAGAATTGAACTCAGGGCTTTGGTGCTGTCCCTGAGTGAGCTTCTTTTGCCCAAAGCAAGCCCTCTACCACTTGAGCCACAGCGCCACTTCCAGCCTTTTCTGTTTATGTGGTGCTTAGGAATGGAACCCAGGGCATGTGAGTCAAGCAAGCACTCTACCACTGAGCCACATTCCCAGCCCCATCCCTGAGATTTTCATTCTTTTTTTTTTTTTTCTCATGGCTGGCACTATACACTTGAGCCATAGCTCCTCTTCCAGCTTTTTGGTGGTTTTCTATAGATGAGAGTGTTTCAAAGACTTTCTTGTCCATTTTAGCTTTGAACTATAATCCTCAGATTTAAGCCTTTTGAGTAGCTAGGATTATAGGCATGAGCCACTAGCACCCTGCTCAACAGCCTGTCTAATATACATTATTACTACACCTTTTATATAACCAATTTATTTGTTTATTTAGACTCCTGGTTTGAACTCTGGGTCTGGGCACTGTCCCTCAGCTCTCAGCTTTGAACCGTGATCCTCAGATCTCATCCTCCTGAGTAGCAAGGATTATAGGTGTGAGCCACCAGTGTCCGGCTTTATAATTATTTTAAATATGTACAAAACAGAAAACATTGAATGAAAATTTGTTCTTATAAACTATCAAAAAATTAGAGTTCATTTGGAGAACAGACTTTTAACTGGGGGCAACTAGTCTCCCTTGGAGACACATAACCATCACTGGCATCTAGTGAATGGATAGAAGTCTGATGTCCTGCCAAATAGCTTATAATACATAGCAAAGTACTGCTCAATAAAGAATTAGCCACTGTATGTTGAAATGCTATTGTTGGAAAACATTGAAATAGGGTATCTAATGACAAGTTAGCTGCTTGACATTTGAATTCTGTTATACATTCGTATGTTAAGTATGTTATTGGCAAAACAAAATACTAAACAACCTTTGGTAAAATTGTCTTATGCCTTTGGAAATATGTAAATTATGTGTTGTTACTTGTTTATTACTGTTCATTCTTTTAGAAAAATCAATTACTAACTATGCAACCAGAGACATGAATGTTTTCAATTGAGTGCTCATATATGTAATTTTTGAACTTTTGGAGAGTTGGAAAGTTCATGGCCCAGGAGTTTCACTCATGGTCTTTCAGTTAATAAATATTAATCTAGGGAATAATAGCCATGCTTCTACCTGTGCTCTTGTTAGGTATTTTATGATCTCAAGGCTACCTTGCAGTTTTATATTTCCTTTCTTTACACACCTTGCTTTTTCTGCAGTGAATGAACCAACATTTGTCTTTGGCCTACCACTTTCTTCATCCTTACAGATTTGCAGACAGTATTTCCTTTTCTGTAAATAATACTTCCTTTTACTGGAGCTGCCCTTAAATGTAAATTTCACCTCTATTCAGTTTCTATTTGTTAAAAGTCATCTCAGATATAAAATTATTTGAAGATATTCCTCATATCTCATTAGCTGACAAATAAGAAATTCTTAGCAAGTGAGACACGTAAGGGGAACCTTTTTCCGATGAGATAGGAAAAGAATAGGAGAAAGAAGTTTCTAGGAAATAATTTCATTGCTCTTCTTGAAAACAACTTCCTCTTTTTGGGGGGGGAGGGTCGGTTGTGGGGCCTGAACTCTGGGCTTGGGCGCTGTCCCTCAGCTCTTCAGCTCAAGGCTAGTGCTCTACCACTTGAGCCACAGCACCACTTCCAGCTTTTTTCTTTTTGCTTATGTGGTGCTAAGGAATCGAACCCAGGGCCTCAGGCATGCAAGGCAAGCGCTCTACCACTGAGCCACCTTCCCAGCCCAAACAACTTCCTCTTAACCTGTTGGAGCCAATTACCTAAGTTGAATATTAGAAATATTTATCTTAAAGTTTCATTAGAACAAATGAAGAACGATATTCAGGTCCCCACAATACCTTAATATAATTATAAAGGAAACTACCTTCGCACTTGTTGCATGCCCCTGTGCCATGGTCAGCTCCCAATTAAATGTTCTTTTTTTTTTTTTTTTTTTGGTCCATCCTGGGGCTTGAACTCAGGGCCCAGGCACTGTCCCTGAACTACTTTTGCTCAAGGCTATCACTCTACCACTTGAGCCACAGTGCCACTTCCAGCCTTTTCTTTTTATGTGGTATTGAGGAATTGAACCCAGGGCTTCAGGCATGCTAGGATATCACTTTACCACTAAACCACATTTCCAGCCACTAAATAAAATTTAAATGTCATATTTTCAAACAACGTATATACTTCTTCCTGCATACTTTAAATTTCTAGATTACTTATGTTCTTTAATTCAATGTAAATGTTATGTAAATAGTCATACTGTTTAGAGAATAATGACAAAGCTATAAATGTTTAAAGTACATCTGGAGTTTCCCTCCAAATTTATTTTTATTTGCAATTTGTTGAATTTGAATATGTGGAACACACACATATGCATTGCTACTTTGAAGGTTTTTAATATTAGGTAGTGGAATCTGCTCTTTTTCTCTTTTCTGTTTGTGCGCATGCATATGTGTGTCCGTGTGTGCACATGTGCATGCGAGGGCCTGCCAGTAATGGGACTTGAATTCAAGGTGTCTAGCTCTCCCTTTGCTTTGTTACTCACGGCTGGTGCTCTAGTATTTGAGATACGTGTCTACTTCTGGCTTTTTGCTAGTTAATGGAGATTAACAGTCTTGTTCTGTCCAGGCTGGCTTTGAACCATGATACTTAGATCTCAGCCTTCTGAGTTAACTGGAAATAGAGGCCAGCACCTGTCAGCTAGTAGAATCTTTAATATTAGAGTACATAATATTTTGGCTAGTTAGTGCTGATTAGATTAAACTGTTAGCTTTCACAAATTAGCACTTATGTTTTTCACTAGTCTGTGAATGTATGGAAGGGTTTATGACCTATGACAAGTTGTAATTGTGCTAAACACAGATTTGATCCTAGTCTACCATCCAGTAGGCTCAAGTTAATATGATTGGTTAATCTACTATTCTGTGAGATAACTTTTGTTGACAGTACTACGTTCCTGCTGAAGGAGCTAACTTCTGGTGACCAAAGACAAGAAAATTGCATTAGTTCTAGAAGGAGAAATGTAAAGAGAAAAATGGTAGGATTTACGTCAGTTTAAGTTGATGAAACAGCGAGTCTGTTTCATAAGGTATATGACAACATGAAATATAAATTCAGAATTTTAGGATCATTAAAAATCTGTAAGTAATTTATACATTAATGTTTTATGTGTTATGGTAGTCTTAAATTTTAAGATCTACAGGTTGTTGGAACATATCCCTCATAGTATCAAAGATTGGTTATACTTGAAGTTATCACATAGGTATACATTTGTTGAAACTTCTGGATTCAGTAGGAATGAGTGATACTAAGTCTCTTCTGTGTGTATCTCCTCTTTCATTCCTCTGAACAAAACTTGGAAGATTTTTACAATTTAGTGGTCCATTTTTAAGGATTCGTCTTTTTTTATTGTGTGCAGGAAAAAATATCAACTTTCTTTTATGGTGACAAACATCACCCTTTGTGCCCATTTCTCTAGACTGATACATCTGTTTCTCCTGAAAATTTCCGTCTATGCTGTACTCAAACACTTGGTGCACTTCTGGTGAGAAAGGAGTCCACCAGTCCTAGCCTTTGTGCAAACTACTTTGTCATTTTGTTCACCTATTAAAACTATTAGAAGTGTAGAGAAAGAAACTACTTATTCACCTCTGCCACACCCTCATTTCCTTAGTACTTAAACATTGAAATAAAAGTTGATAGGGAAAGGTAGTTCGGTGTTGTAGAATGCGCCAAGGATTAGCAAACAGAAGATGTGCAATTAAGACCTATCTGCTGTTAACTGGTTTTGTGAGTTTGGCCAGATCACATGACTTCAGCTTGGATTGGTGTTCTTATATAAAACCTGGAGATTGGGATGAAGCAGTAAATTAGCAAGCTTGCCTTTTTTCCTTTCTCTCCTTTCCCCTTTACATTTTTCCTTCCTCTCTTTTCATATGGCCTATTTGAAAGCTATATTTTCTCATCACTTTACAATAAATTCCTACAGCTATACTTTTTGAAGACTAGGTATGGGGCTAGGGATGTAGTCTAGTGGTAGAATGCTTGCCTAGCATGCATGAAGCCCTGCATTCAGTTCTTTAGTACCACATACACAGAAAAAGCTGGAAGTGGTGCTGTGGCTCAAGTGGTAGAAAAAAAGAAGCTCAGAGACAGCACCAAGGTCCTGAGTTCAAGCATCAGTACAGGAGAAAAAAAAGGACTAGAGGTAAAAAAGAAGTAGTACCTTGGGATGAAGGGGGCAATTAAATGAGGGAAGACTAGATATTTGAAATCATTATCTTGAAAGTACATTCTGTCTCTGTCTCTTTTTTTGAGGGGCGGGGGGGGGGCGGTCGTGGGGTTTGAACTCTGGGCCTGGGCGCTGTTTCCCAGCTCTTCAGCTCAAGGCGAGTGCTCTACAACTTGAGCCACAGTGCCACTTCCGGTTTTCTAGTGGTTTATTGGAGATAAGAGTCTCACGGACTTTCCTTGCAGGGGCTGGCTTTGATCCATGATCCTCAGATCTGACTCCTGAGTAGCTAGGATTACAGGCATGAGGCACGGGAGCCCAGCCTACATTCTGTCTCTTAATCAATCAGTTTTTGCATTGTTTCTTATTTTTTCTTTTGGCATGATCAAAAATACTTGTATGTTTGTAGCTTTGTTCCAAAAAAGCTGTACTTGAACCTAGTTTATGGCCCTCTGGTCCAGTGTCCACTATTGCCATCTGTTGGTAAAAGTTGTACTTTTCTTTTTTTTGGTAGGTCGTGGGGCTTGAACTCTGGGCTTGGGTGCTATCCCTCAGCTCTTCAGCTCAAGGTAAGCGCTCTACCGCTTGAGCCACAGCTCCACTTCCGATTTTCTAGTGGTTTATTGGAGATAAGAATCTCACGTCCTTGCCTGGGCTGGCTTTGATCCATAATCCTCAGATCTCAGCCTCCTGAGTATCTAGGATTACAGGTGTGAGCCATCAGTGCCCGGCTCAAGAGTTGTACTTTTTATTAGATGTGTAGCATTCTCAGTTCTTATGAAATTTTGCAAGTTTTGGGGTTCATGTATACTTCAGGAGAATTTAGACACCCTTCTTCAGTACTTATTTTAAAACAATTTTGAACTGGTAGTAAAGTTATGAGAACTGCATATTAGGGTTCTCTACAGAAGCAACCAATAGGATGCATGTTTTATATGTATATATATATACACACACACATTCTTATATAATACATGTATATATATAATTTGAATGTCATGATATACATATATGTCATTATATTTCTTTTAATATATAAATACATTATACATGTGTGTATATGTGTGTTTCTAAAGAATTGGCTTACATGATTATAGAGGCTAGAAAGTTGCAAGATATGCAGTTGGCAAGCTGGAAATGTGTAATTCAGCTCCCTTAACAATATGTTCCATTCTTTGACCATTTTTAGATCCACAGTGGCACACTTCCATAAGATATTTAAAGCTTTCTGATTCAATTGGATTTTCATGTTTTGTTTATATAAGCATATTGGGCTTTTCCTTTTATTTCAGACATGTAATATAATGAATAAGATGTATTTTTCCCCCTTCTGGAATGGGGGCCTAAATTCAGGGCTTTGGACTCTTGCTTGGCTTTTTCCACTCAAGTTACACTTAAGCTATACTAATACTTCTGGCTTTTTAAAAACTTTGATATGGAAACTTTTAAGACACATTTTATTTTTCTAGTTGTTATTATAAAGGTGATATAGAGAGAGGGTTACAGTTAAGCTAGGTAAAGTGTACATTTCTTTTTGGACAGTGTCACCCCTTCCCTCACTTTTTCCTAGTTTTCCTCTCCTGTCCCTACCCACACATTACATGGTTCATTTTTTTTTTTTTTTTGGTCTGGTCGAATTTCCCAAGAGTA
>NW_012267243.1:6247643-6251743 GCF_000151885.1 Dipodomys ordii | reverse complement strand
TAAGCAAAAAGAAAAAAGCCGGAAGTGGCACTGTGGCTCAAGTGGTAGAGCGCTAGCCTTGAGCTGAAGAGCTGAGGGACAGCGCCCAGGCCCCATGACCGGACCCAAAAAAAAAAAAAGAGTCTCATGGACTTTCCTACACTGGCTGGCTTCTACCACTGTCCTCAGATTTCAGCCTCCTGAGTAGCATTACAGGTGTGAGCCACTGGTGCCTGGCTTTAATATTTAAATGTTACTCTGTGCTAACTTTTAAATATTGAATTGCAACTACGGTGTTTTAATTTTGTCTTTTTTTCTCTCAAAATTTTATAAGACTAGTACAGTAAGATTTAATTTCTATTTTTATGTTTGCCATTTTTATGTCTGTTGTGTAATTGTCCATTCAAACCTTTTTAGATGTATGCTTTTTCTTTTTTCTGAAACCAAACACAAATACTTTTTTGTTTATGTGATATATTTTACATCAGTTCTGTTAAAACCTGGAAGTAGTTCATTATGCTCAGAGTAGGTGGCATAAGGTTATTTTTGTTAACCCAAGGTCACACTTTTATGAATGTAATACAAATAAGACAACAAAACATTTAGAGAGCTCCTTTAATGATAACTCTTCTAGAAAGTTTTATTAACCATCAACCTACATTTCAATCTTATTTATATATACCCAACATTGTAGTCGGTTAATGATTTGTAGACATTTATTATATAATATACAAAAGAAGTAAGGATGAAATTTACAGATAAAAACTGAGGACAAAAACTAATTTTTAAAGTTTTCTGTGTGAACTTCAGAGGCACTATTAAGAATGGAAATGGAGAGGCAACTAAAATCTTATTTTCAGAGTCTAGAGGTTAGTCAGATTTTTTTTTAAATTTTGGAGTTGATGTTTCAAAAAAGGTACATGAAACACTCCAGTGAGTTTTTGTAGCAAATCACAGTTAAGTTTCTGACCTCTTACCCCCAGCAGATATCTAAAAGCTGTTTCCTAACAACCAAATATTGCAATATGAAGTTCAAAGCACAAGAGAGAAAAAGAATAGACACATGCTAATGCCTTTTATACAAAGGTATTAAAGTTGCTTCTAATTTTACTATTGCAAATAGTATTCCTTTTGAAGTTTTATAAATGTTCCCAAAGAAAGCATACCAAAATTACGTTTACTACCTGTTTTTTAAAAACTGTTCTTCTGGAGTATGTTTTGTAAAACTATTACCTGTTTTTTTTTTAGCATAGTATATTAAATAATTATAGCATAAATTATCTTAGAAAAGAAGATGTGATTGATACCACAAAATAAGTTTAGTTGGTGAAGAATTCTTGCTTTAAATGTTTCCCTTGTTCTTTTTTTTGGTTGGTTGTGGGGCTTGAACTCTGGGCCTGGGCACAGTCCCTCAGCTCTTCAGCTCAAGGTTAGCACTCTACCACTTGAGCCACAGCACTACTTCCGGTTTGCTGGTGGTTTATTGAAGATGGTAAGAGTCTCACGGACTTTCCTGTGCAGGCTGGCTTTGAACCACGATCCTTAGATCTCAGCCTCCTGAGTAAGCTAGGATTACACATGTGAGCCACCAGCACCCGGCTCCCTTATTCATTTATTTAAAAAAAAAACCATCATTGGCTTCTTGTTGGAATACTATTGTGAAGTATGCAGTTATGCTGAATGATTATACCTGAAATTACATAATTTATTTCTGCGAACCCAAGTACAGAAATGAATCCATAAAATATATATTTCAAGATTTAATGGTTTTGGATTATATTGCTTGGTAACAACCAATACCCCTGTTAGGGGATTTAAACCCAAAAGACAGCTAGAGTAACTATATTTAGAAGTTGAAAAGAGTAAGTTCAAAGTTTTAAAAGAAAATAGTTGAAATATGTCAGGGAATGTGGCTTAGTGATAGAGTGCTTGTCTAGCATGCATGAAGCCCTGGGTTCAATTCCTCAGTACCATATAAACAGAAAAAGCTAGAAGTGGCGCTGTGTGGTTCAAGTGGTAGAGCACTAGCCTTGAGCACAGAGAGGCTCAGAGACAGAGCCTAGGCCCTGAGTTCAAGCCCTAGGACTGGAAAAAAAAAAGTAGTTGAAATGTTGATAGTCACTGTGAATGATTGTGCCATTTTATAGCATTACAGTAGCTAAGCCACTAAAATATTTGTCTAATTTATCTTGAAATACATGCTAAAAGAACAAACTCATGCTTCTTTTAGTACTTAAGTTTTTTATGTCATATGTTTATGTTCTTCAGTATTGTCAAATACTGTTTAATACAAAAATACATTTGCCAACAGTTCTGAGTGATTCTTTAAGGTGTGCTTTCCTGTTTCTTCTTAATACATAATGAATTGTAATATCACCTCTGTATTAATAGAATATTGGAATGACAGTTGCAAAGTAGACAGAGAAATCTTGATTATTATAATTTACAATCTGTTACCCAAATCTATAAAATCTCTTCAGTAAATATTATAGTTTACATATTTAATATGTAAAATAGGTTAAGGATGCAATACCTTTAACATTTAAATTAAAATCTTTTTCTTAGCACTAGGGGGCACTCTTGACTTAAGAATTCCTGTCATGTAGTCTTCATGGAATATGAAATTATTTGAAAATATTTAACTGTAAGTAGTTACTGCCAGAATCAGAATTATCAAACTGGTTTTGTATAGCAGTGAAAATATAGCTGATCTCTAATACTAGTGTTGTAAGGATAACAAAGTGTATAGATATGAGATATATATATATATATATATACATATTTATATGTGTATATGTGTCTATATTAGAAAGAACGACAGTATTTCTGTGCTTTATTTTCACACAGATGTTTTTTTGGGGGGATGTGGTCGTGGGGCCTGAACTCTGGGCCTGGGCGATATCCCTCAACTCTTCAGCTCAAGGCTAGCACTCTACCACCTGAGCCACAGTGCCACTTCCGGCTTTGTTCTTTTTGCTTATGTGGTGTTGAGGAATTGAACCCAGGGCCTCATGCATGCAAGGCAAGTGCTCTACCACTGAGCCACCTTCCCAGCCCCACACACAGATTTTTTTTTGGGGGGTCCAGTCATGGGGCCTGAACTCTAGGCCTGGGCGCTGTCCCTCAGCTCTTCAACTCAAGGCTAGTGCTCTACCACTTGAGCCACAGCGCCACTTCTGGCTTTTTTCTTTTTTGCTTATGTGGTGCTGAGGAATCCAACCCAGAGCCTCAGGCATGCAAGGCAAGCGCTCTACCACTGAGCCACCTTCCCAGCCCCACACAGATTTTTTTTTTTAAATGAGCTCTAAATTATTTAAAAACACAACTATTTCAAATATCATCTTTCTTTACAAATTCTATTATGAAGTTCTCCAAGCAGATGTTTAATTGGAAGAAATAGAGATAGATTTAAAGTGTGATTAAAGGATGTTCTCATTAGCAGTAATTTTTAAGCATTTGAAAACCAGGAGAACATTTTGCTTCATCTAGGACATATATTTAAGGTATTTACAAATAGGATTTTGTTGACAGCAAATGTACTTCCCGTTGCCAAGGAAGATATTTCTAAGCTTTTTTCTCCCTCCCTCCTTCCTTCCCTCCCTCCCTCCCTTCCTCCCTCCCCTCCTTTTCTTCCTTCCTTCAAACCTTCCTATCTTCCTTCTGTCTGTCCATCTGTCTGTCTCTCTCTGTCTTTCGGTCGGTTGGTTGTGGGGCTTAAACTCAGGGCCTGAGTGCTGTCCCTGAGCTTCTTTGTGCTCAAGGCTAGCACTCTACCACTTGAGCCACAATGCCACTTCTGCTCGGCTTTTTGTCTTTTCATTGTTGAGATGACTGCTAAATTTAAACTTCATGTCTATTAAATAGATAACAAAGTCTACATCTTCACTGCATCATCAAAAGTGAACACTTAGCTGGGCTCCTGTGGCTCATGAGTGTAATTGTAGCTATTCACGAGGCTGAGATTCTAGGATTATAGTTTGAAACAAGCCTGGGCAGGAAAGTTTGTAAGATTCTTTTTTTTTAAATTTTATTTTATTTGTGAACATACTGTACAGAGGGGTTACAATTGCATGGGCAGGATAATGCGTACATTTCTTACCAAGCATTGCAGCCTCCTCCTT
>NW_012267243.1:6244472-6247208 GCF_000151885.1 Dipodomys ordii | reverse complement strand
TATTGCAAATAAGGGAAACCATGGGACCTATGTTTCTTTGGGCCTGGCTTACTTCACTTAATATAATTTTTTCCAAGTTTTTCCATTTCCTAGCAAATGGGGCACCACAACTATGTTTATTGCAGCATTATTTACCATAGCTAAGATATGGAACCAACCCAGATGCTCCTCATTAGATGAATGGATCAAGAAAATGTGGTATATATACACAATGGAATTCTATGCCTCCATCAGAAAGAATGACATTGCCCCATTTGTTTGTAAGATTCTTAATCTCTAGTTACCCACCAAAAAGCTAAAAGTGTAGCTGTGGCTCACATGGTAAAGCACTTTGCTCAGAGACAGCACCCAGGCCCCAAGTTCATCCCCCCCCACCAAAAAAATGTGTAAACTTAAAATTTCTCTTGTAGGGCTGGGAAGGTGGCTCAGTGGTAGAGCGCTTGCCTTGCATGCTCGAGGCCCTGGGTTCGATTCCTCAGCACCACGTAAGAAAAAAGCCAGAAGTGGCGCTGTGGCTCAAGTGGTAGAGCACTAACCTTGAGCTGAAGAGCTGAGGGACAGCGCCCAGACCTAGAGTTCAGGCCCCACGACTGGATCCAAAAAAAAAAAAAAATTTCTCTTGTAAAAGCAGTGTAGAAATTGCTAATACTGAAAAGGGGATTTTAAATTTTGTTCACCTCTATCATTTTACAGAGAGGAAATATATGTTTGAAAGGTAAGTTAGGGCTGTATGGGAAGCTAATTTGTGGAAAATTATTAAAAAGTAGAGATTGTGATTATAAAGTAGGAAGGAAGAAATGCAGGTTGTAAAAAGAATATTTGACTAGGTTTTTAGATAGCTTGAGTTCTGAACTGGCTTCTCATTTAACCACTGTTTATTGCCAAACAATCTGTTTCTCCAGTTAATATGTCATATGTATAATATTACTAATTATTTTATCTTATTTTATTTTTGTTGGTCATGGGGCTTGAACTCTGGGCCTGGCATTGTTCCTCAGCTCTTCAGCTCAAGGCTAGCGCTCTACCACTTGAGCCACAGTGCCACCTCCAGCTTTTTCTGCTTATGTGGTTCTGAGGAATTGAACCTCATGCATGCCAGGGAAGCACTCTACCACTGAGCCACCTTCCGAGCCCTACTTTTTTTTTTTTTTGTTTGAACCCTGGGCCTAGGTGTTGTCCCTGAACTTCTTTTGCTCAGTGCTACTGTTCTACCACTTGAGCACCAGTGCTACTTCTGGCTTTTTTTAAAGTAGTCTATTAGAAATAGGGGGGCTGGGAAGTTGGCTCAGTGGTAGAGCGCTTGCCTTGCATGCCTGAGGCCCTGGGTTCGATTCTTCAGCACCACATAAACAAAAAGAAAAAAGCCAGAAGTGGTGCTGTGGCTCAAGTGGTAGAGTGCTAGCCTTGAGCTGAAGAGCTGAGGGACATCGCCCAGGCCCAGAGTTCAGGCCCCACGACCGGACTCCCCACCCCACCTCCCCACCCCCGCCAAAAAAAAGAAAAAGAAATAAGAGTCCCATGGACATTTCTGTTTGGGCTGGCTTTGAACCACAATCCCCAGATCTCAGCCTCCTGAGTAGCTAGGATTTACAGGTGTGAGCAAGCGCTCTAATTACTTTTATTGGTACTTAGGAAAATCAGTGAGACAATAGATTGAGGCTAGTCAATAAATCTTATAGCCCTATACATATGGGTATATATTGTGGTATTTTTGTAACATGTCCAGTAAGCTTTTAAATATTTATGATATGCTGGTAAACTTGGCCACTAGTAATTGGTTTTGAGGTGTTATTTGGACCTTAAAGAATTTACTGTTGGGCTGGGAAGGTGGCTCAATGGTAGAGTGCTTGCCTTGCCTGCATGAGGCCCCTGGGTTCGATTTCTCAGCACCACATAAGCAAAAACAAAAAAGCCGGAAGTGGCGCTGTGGCTCAAGTGGTAGAGCACTAGCCTTGAGCTGAAGAGCTGAGGGACAGCATTCGGGCCAAGAGTTCAGGCCCCACGACTGGACCCCCCAAAAAAATAAATTTACTGTGTACAGCATATGCTATCTTACCATGTGCCTTTTATACTTGTTATTTAGTTGTTCATGTTTTTTCTTTGTTGTTGTTGTTTCACAATTTCCACTTGAAAAAATAGTATTTCTACTTCACTTATAAACAATATAACAGTAACTGCTCATTTGGTGTTTCTAATAGTTTGAAAATAGCCTACAAAGTTTTCTTCGACCTAGGTTTAGTCACTTAGCTAAAATAAAATTGTATTTAGAAATTTGTAGTGAGTATGGATTTGTTTTTGTATACTCCAAGGAAGACATACATTCTAATTTTTCTGTTTTCTTTTTTCTAGGAATAATGTATTTGTGGCCTTGGACATGAAGTAATCAGTCCGCTGCTGTTTACATAGATCAGGGACTGATGAGAAAAGCATGGACCTAATGAACGGGCAGGCAAGCAATGTTAATATCCCAGCTACTGCTTCTGAGGTAAGATGCTCAAGAAACCTCATTTTAAAATTTCTTACCTGGCTTTCTGAATTTTCAAATATTGAGGTTGGTCACACTTTCAAACCAAAATGGGACAAAAGGATTGCTTGTTGCTTGCTTGCTTGCTTGCTTGCTTGCTTGCTTGCTTGCTTGCTTGCTTGCTTGCTTCCTTCCTTCCTTCCTTCCTTCCTTCCTTCCTTCCTTCCTTCCTTCCTTCCTTCCTTTCTTTCTTTCTTTCTTTCTTTCTTTCT
>NW_012267243.1:6236665-6244422 GCF_000151885.1 Dipodomys ordii | reverse complement strand
CCTTCCTTCCTTCCTTCCTTTCTTTCTTTCTTTCTTTCTTTCTTTCTTTCTTTCTTTCTTTCTTTCTTTCTTTCTTTCCTTCCTTCCTTCTTCCCTTCCCCTTCCCCTTCCCCTGTCATAGACCTTGAACTTTGGGCTTGGGTGCTGTCCCTGAACTCTTCAGCTCAAGACAAGTGCTCTACTAATTGAAACACAGCAACACTTCCAATTTTTTAGTGGTTATTGGAGATTAGAGTTTCATGGAGTGGGGTGGGGGGAAGTATGGGAAGGGATGGGAAGGGGAAACAAAGGAGGACGCAACAATGCTTGATAAGAAATATACTCATTGGGGCTGGGAAGGTGGCCCAGTGGTAGAGTGTTTGCCTTGCAGGCATGAGGCCCTGGGTTCGATTCCTCAGCACCACGTAAGCAGAAAAAGCGAGAAGTGGCGCTATGGCTCAAGTGGTAGAGCGCTAGCCTTGAGCTGAAGAGCTGAGGGACAGCGCCCAGACCAGAATTGAGGCCCCACAACCAAAAAAAAAACAAAAGCAAAAAAACAAAAAAGAAAAGAAATGTACTCATTATCTTGCCCATGTAATTGTAACCCCTCTGTATGGTATTTTCACAATTAAAAAAATAAATAAATAAACAGTAAAAAAAAAAAAGTGTCATGGACCTTCCTGCCTTGCCTGGGCTGGCTTTGAATTGTGATCCTCAGATCTCAGCCTCCTGAGTAGCTAGGATTATAGATGTAAGCCACCAGCGGCCAGCTAAATAAACCCTTACATTTTAAAGGCATATTTAACTTCCTATTTAATGCCTATTTAAGTTCTCATTACTCATATCTTGCTTTCAGCAGAAAATAAAGAATGCTAAAAGGCAAGAGAAAAACATATAGCAAATTAATAATGTAAGAAAGGATACCAAAACTTAAGAATTAAAAAGAAATACTAGAATTCACAAACGTTGTGACAGAAGGGCAGAATAACTTTGGTGATCTCTTAGACATGTAAGGAAAGAATCACTAGGCTTGAAGATAAGTTAGGAGAAACTTTGCGAATTGAAAGCCAAAGAGAAAGTGGAATGAAAAATGGAGGGGATAGCCTAGTGATAGCACATAATGGTAATGTAAGAGAAAAGAGTTGGAGAAAGTTGAGGCTAGCCTGGGCTATAGTGAAAACTTACTTCAAATAGAGAATATGTAAGCCGGGCGCTGGTGGCTCACGCCTGTAATCCTAGCTACTCAGGAGGCTAAGATCTGAGGATCGCAGTTCAAAGCCAGCCCGGGCAGGAAAGACAGTGAGACTCCTATCTCCAATAAACCCTCAGAAAACCAGAAGTGGCACTGTAGCTCAAGTGGTAGAGCGCTTGCCTTGAGCTGAAGAGCTGAGGGACAGCGCCCAAGCCCAGAGTTCAAGCCCCATGACCGACAAAAAAAATAAATAAAAGATGATTATAGATAAATAACCTTCTCTCTAACTTTCTTTTACTCCATTTGAAAATCATTAAACTGGGTAAAATCTTTTATTTCTATTGGAAATGATAAGATGTCTGGATAAAGGAACTGGCAAATGACAAAAAGACTCATTCAAGAACCTTTAATGCAGTGTTAAATTTCCAATTAGCCAGACCTTTTATCTGTTATTTTTCTAAATAAACAGCATGCATGCTCTGCTCAGCTTTCTGTAGTATTCATTCACTCACATTCATTTATTCATTCATTCAAAAGCACCGCATTCAGCTTTCTTGCTCATACCTAGCCCTTTACCACTTGAGGCACACCTCCAGCCTGGCACTTTGCTGATTAATTGGAGATGGATTCCATAAACTTTTCTGCCTGGAGTAGCTTTGAACTTTGGTCTTCCAGCTCTCAGCCTCCTGAGTAGCTGGCCACTGCCCAGCTTCTGCAGACTAATATACGGTTCTTGGTTTCTCAGTTTTTTTAAGGCCAGTGTAGTTTCTGTCACTGATGGTGAGGCAGTGTTAAAATTATATTTTAACACTGATTATATTTTCTTACATTTTAACAGAAAAGTAGCAGCTCTGAATCCTTAAGTGACAAAGGTTCTGAATTGAAGAAAAGTTTTGATGCTGTGGTATTTGATGTTCTTAAGGTTACACCAGAAGAATATGCGGTAAGCCACCTGCATCTTTGTGTGTCTGTGTGTCTGTGCTAGGATTTGAACAAAGGGCCCAGAAGCTGTCCCTGAGCTTTGTTGCTCATTGCTAGCACTCTACCACTTGTAACTCCTCTGTATGGTATTCTCACAATAAAAAAAAAAAAAGAAAAGAAAAAAAAAGTTTAGCTTTTTGTTTAGAGCAGCTTTATAACTTACACCTTTAATATGATATTATGAAATAATTACTTTCATCATGGTGTGAACTGTTTCTCCAAACCAACTTAACTTTCCAACAATCTTTCTTTTTCTTTTTTTGTTAGTTGGTCATAGGGCTTGAACTCTGGGTTTGGGCACTGTCCCTCAGCTCTTCAGCTCAAGATTAATGTTCTGAGTGGTTTATTGAAGATAAGGGTTTCAAGGCGGCAAAGCAGTCATGAGATAATGAGAATTAACTATATCTAATGCCACAAGGACTAAATTTTCATTTTTCTTTGAGCCCTTATAAAATTGACTATTCAGTAAAATACTTAGAATATTATCTTATGGGGCTGAGAAGGTGGCTAAGTGGTATAGTGCTTGCCTTGCATGCATGAGGCCCTGGATTTGATTTCTAAGCACCACATAAGCAGAAAAAGCTAAAAGTGGCTCTGTGGCTCAAGTGATAGAGTGCTAGCCTTTTGCTGAAGAGATAAAGGACATTGCCCAGGCCCAGTCTTCAGGCCCCATGACTGACAAGAAAGAAAGAAAAGGAAAGAAAGAAAGAAAGAAAGAAGGAAGAAAGAAAAGAATATTATGTTACATCATAGAGTTAGGAGAAATTAACTTTAGTTTAAACTTTTTATTTCAGGGTCAGATAACACTAATGGATGTCCCAGTATTTAAAGCTATTCAACCAGATGTAAGTAATTTTAAGAATATTTTTCAAATATAGAAAGTAATTAATTATAGTAGCCTAAGTTAAAGTTAAGAACTTCCAGGCTACATTTTATATTCATTTAAGAATGTTTAAAGCTTGATGATGTAACTTATCTATACCACTTAGGCCTTAGAAATTCACGTGGCTTCCATCACAGTATGTTATTGAGTCATAAATGGGTCTGTTTGAATCATTTTGGTTGATTTGGCTTCCTTACTGGATGAAGAAATAGACTTAGAGAAGTTGGATGTATAGCCTTGAAGCTTTTTAAAATGCTAAGTTGGCAGTTAGAAACTTTCATAACTCACTTCAGTACATAGCACAGTAATAGCACATGTGAATAGCACAGTAATAGCACATGTGACTATGTGCTATTACTTTAGATCAGAGAAAGGTACTAGAGACTACCTTACAAAAGTTGTGTTTTTTGGCTAGTATGGGGCTTAAACTCAAAGCGTTATGCTTTCTTGGAGCACTTGATCAACTGGTGTTGAGCCACATATCCAGCCTAGGGTTTTGCTGATGATTTTAGAAATGGATGATGATGATGATTTAGCCATTTTTCTCAGGCTGACCTTAAATTACAGTCTTCCAGATTTCAGTCTTTTAGTAAGATTACTGAGGATTAGCTTACATCACTGGCTTAGTCTGTTTTGTGCTGCTATAACAAAATGATGCTGAGTACTTAATACAGAAAAGAGGCTTATTTAGCTTACATTTTTGGTGGCTGAATGTCCAAGATCAAGAAGCTCTATCTTTTTGGTCTTAAGTAAGGGCCTCTGTAGCTGCTTCATAACATAGTAAAAAAGTAGAAAGGCTGCATGTAGCTGGGCCCAAGCCTGTGTGGTAGCCTAATTTTGTAACAACTTGCTCTTGACAGAGCTAACTCACTTCTTGAAACTAAATTCCTTCTGTGGGTGGTTCACCAATTACCTACCCACCTTCCATATGACTCTACCTCTTAAAACTTCTGTAACCCCCCAAGACTACAAATACTGGAGAACAAGCTTCTAGCATATGAACGTTTGGGGAATGTACTCAAACCATATCCAGACTACAACCGCACTTAAGTATTGGAGCTGAGTTTTAAAACTGATGGCTTTTCTATTTTTTCCAAATAAAAATATAAATGTTTTTTGTTTCTTAAAGCTACCTGTAATCCTGAAACTTAGTAATGTAAGACAGATATTATGTCTGTTTTTAAAATAAAGTACAGTGTATTTATTGTATGTAAATCTGTGCTGGCTTTTAACATAATGACTATAATGAGTTTCTTTGTACATCTTATGTGATATAAGAGTGTTTGATAGGAAAGTGCTTCAGTCAGAGGAACATCTGGCAAAGGCCAGTGGGTATGGGTGGCATGGAAGATATATGGGAAGATGAACTGTAGAATAAGGGCTAGATGTATACATACAATACAAAGCCATTGAGAGTGCAAGGCCCTCAGTAAAGTGCCAGGGTAGGCACAAAATTGAATAATAAGATATGAATGAAGGAACTATTTTTGTTAATGTTAAACTGTGTGTGTGTGTTTGTGCACTGGTACTGGGGCTTGAACTCAGGGACTCAAGCTCTTTCCTAGCTTATTGGCTCAAGGCTGGTACTCTTCCCCTTAAGCCACACCTTCATTTCTGGCTTTTTGCTTATTAATTGGGAGAGTCTCATAGACTTTACAACTTGAGCTAACTTCAAAACACTATCCTCAGATCTCAGCCTCCTGAATACCTAGGATTACGGGCTTGAGCCTACAGCTCCTGGCTTACTAAATTTACAATATGGAAAAATAGCACATATATGATTTATTTTCATGATTCCATTATTCCAACATTTATTCTATATGTAACTTCTTATAAAATTTTATAAAGTGTCTACATGTACTTTATGAAACTCTTTCAAAGATCTTTAAGTTATACCAAAACTGTTAAAGCTCTCACTATGTGTGTGTGTGCATGTGCGCGTGCACATGCGTGTGTGTGTATTTTCAGCCTTCCTTAACCATGGGTTGTTTTGTGTTTGTATATTCAACCAAACATGAATTTTTAAATATTCAAAAAAAGGTGGATCTGTTCCTTGTTTCTTGACTTTACTCTCTTAAAAATAGAATGTAACTGTTTATATAGTATTTTCATTTTATTCAGTATTATAAGTAGTTTATTCATGATAAAATATTGAGGTAGATATTCATACTTTGTGTACAAACACTATATTTTATACAAAGGATTTGAGCATATGGATTTTTGGTATTTGAAGTAGGTGGTGTCTTAGAACAGGTGCCCCACAGATAAGAAGAAGCTGTGCTGAACTTTATTTCAGTGAAATGATTTATTCACATTCACTATGAATAGTGATCCCCCTCATACAAATCACACTCCCTGTCATCAAAATTCGTGTCCCCTCTCATACAAAATCAGGCTGTTTTGCTATTTTTCTCCCCCTCCTAACAAGTTAGATGTTCTATGTTAATGATGTAGGCAAAACACAGTAAGGTAGCTCTAAGGGTGGTGATTACAAAGAAGGAAGATTATAAGTAGTTCTGTCATATACGTTCAATCTTCATTAACACATCTTTACAATTCTTTATTTCCAGACAGTTGAGCTTTCACTTGTTTTTCTTTTCAGTTGTTTTTCTTCCTTTAGCTTGGTTTGGGGTTAAATTGCTATGTTTTGTACCCCGTTTCCTTTTAAGTAAGTGTCCAGCATATGATTTTTGAGTGAGTGCTCAATTAATTCTTTCTTGCTTAATTTTATTTACTGAAAAAAGTAAAGTCTTTGAATTATAAAATACTTTTAGTGTTAAAACTGTCCAGGGCAAAGGTCCAGAAGACTGTGAATTGTGCATTTTTTCTGGCTTAGCTGTGTGTGTGTGTGTGTGTGTGTGTGTGTGTGTGTGTGTGTGTGTGTGTGTGTGTGTGTGTGTGTGTGTGTGTGTGTGTGTGTTCATTCTAGGGCTTGAACCAAGGTGTGTGTTCTAGGGCTTGAACCAAGGGCCTGGGTGCTTTCCCTGTGGTTTGGTTTGGTTTGGTTTTTTGGTCCGGCTGTGGGGCCTGAACTCTGGGCCTGGGCGCTGTCCCTCAGCTCTTTAGCTCAAGGCTAGCACTCTACCACTTGAGCCACAGTGCCACTTCGGGCTTTTTTGTTTTTGCTTATGTGGTGTTGAGGAATCGAAACTAGGGCCTCATGCATGCAAGGCAAGCGCTCTACCACTGAGCCACCTTCCCAGCCCCTCCCTGTGCTTTTTTGCTCAAGGTTGGTGCTGTACCACTTAAGCCCCAGCTCCACTTACAGCTTTTTGCTGGTTAATTTGAGATAAGCATCTGAATTGCTTGGGCTGGCTTTGAACCAAAAGATCCTCAGATCTCAGCCTCCTGAGTAGCTGGATTTCAGATGGGAGACATGGGTGTGTGCCTTTTTTCTTTTCTTTCTTTCTTTTTTTTTTTTTAAATCTTGGCAGTATTGGTATTTTGAGTTTTTTTTTTGGGTCCGGTCGTGGGGCCTGAACTCTGGGCCTGGGCACTGTCCCTCAGCTCTTCAGCTCAAGGCTAGCGCTCTACCACTTGAGCCACAGCACCACTTCCGGCTTTTTTCTTTTTGCTTATGTGGTGCTGAGGAATCGAACCCAGGGCCTCGAGCATGCAAGGCAAGCGCTCTACCACTGAGCCACCTTCCCAGCCCCGGTATTGGTATTTTGAACTCATGGGTGTCACTTTCCATTTGAGCCATGCCTGATTATGAGTGGTTGAGCTTTAAATTACCTTCTAGATCTTTGAGAAGTTACTGGGTAACTTCAGAATAAAAGATAATGTTGAGTAGTGTAGTTGCAAAGGCAATAAGAAATTATGATTAAAACTGGAGGAATCTTATTAGGTGATAAAGGTTGAGAAACAGTCACTACTTAAATGCTTACAAATCGGGGTGGTAAGCTAAATTACAAAAGGGCAGGAACCTTTGTTTCATTCTTTGAAACATATGCCTAGCATAATACTATTGCCTGGAATAATATCTATTAGCCTGTTCTGAATTCAGGCTTGATAAGTTATCATTCCACTGTTCCACACTGTGTAGTTTACAGATTATCATTTCCTGTTGTTTACCATGGATAGACTAATTTCTGCAAAAGTTTTTAATAATTCAATATGGCTTTTGAAAAGTAACAGTCTTTCTGGAAATAGAATTTTTCTACTTATAATTTAGAATGTTTTCAAGCTTCTTTTCTAATGGTAATACAGCAGTTAAGCTAAGCTAAAGAGTTCATTTCATTCTATACATTTATTAATTTCTTGTGTGATTCTTTTTTGTTTGTTTTTGGTCAGTTGTGGCACTTGATCGCTTTGTCTGGGTGCAGTCCTTGAGCTCTTCAGCTCAAGGATGGCACTCTGTCATTGAGCCACAGTGCCATTTCTGGTTTTCTGGTATTTAATTGGTGATAAGAGTCTCACGGATCTTCTTGCCCAGTCTGGCTTTGAACTGCAATCCTTAGATCTCAGCCTCCTGAGTAGCTAGTATTACAGACGTGAGCCACTGGCACCCGGCATCTTCTGTGATTCGTTAAAAGATTATAAGTAGTAATACAGAGGTTACAATTCTATAATCTTAAATGATTGTGTGTGTGTGTGTGCGCGTGTGTGTGGGGGGAGGAGGGGGGTCATGGGGCCTGAACTCCGTGCCTGGGTGCTGTTCCTCACCTCTTCAGCTCAAGGCTAGCACTCTACCACTTGAGCCACAGCACCATTTCCAGCTTT
>NW_012267243.1:6231764-6236615 GCF_000151885.1 Dipodomys ordii | reverse complement strand
TTTTTTTTTTTGGCCAGTTCTGGGGCTTGAACTCTGGGCCTGGAGGCTGTCCCTGAGCTCTTCAGCTCAAGACAAGTGCTCTACTAATTGAAGCACAGTGCCACTTCCAGTTTTTTCGTGGTTAATTGGAGATAAGAGTCTCATAGACTTTCTGCCCAGTCTGGCTTTGAACTGCTATCCTCAGATCTCAGCCTCCTGAGTAGCTAGGATTACAGATGTGAGTCACAGGTGCCCAGTTCATTAAAAGAAATTATTGCATAAAATTTGTTTTGAAACAAAAAAAGATAACCATTCAGAGCCATTCATTCCTATGACTTTAGAGGTCTTCATTTTCTCTGAATAACCAACTTGAAATATACCAAAGAAACATATTTATGATGACCTGTCTTGATTTCCCTCAGCAAAGACAAACAATTTTTTTTACATAATAATCAAATAACTGATGGGTGGTAGAGGTGAAGTAGAGCAAGTTTCCTTTAAGACCAGGTTTCCTTTAACTTTTCCTTTCAGACCATAAATTCATGTCAAGGTTGAAGAGGAAAGTAGTAAGTGAGTTCCTGGAGTCCCAGTTTAATTTTAGCTTCACACCTCATTAAATGGGATTTTGCTTTTTTTTGGGGGGGGGTCCATTCATGGGCCTGAATTCTGGGCCTGGGCGCTGTCCCTCAGCTCTTCAGCTCAAGGCTAGCACTCTACCACTTGAGCCACAGCACCATTTCCAGCTTTTTTTTTTTTTTTTGCTTATGTGGTGCTGAGGAATCGAACCCAGGGCCTCATGCATGCAAGTCAAGTGCTCTACCACTGAGCCACCTTCCCAGGGAAGCCCCAAGGTCCCAAGCTTTTTAGATAAGGATTTTCAAACATGTATAAATTAAAACATGGTTGGATAGTAACACTTCACTGAAAATGAGAGTGTAAATTTGTTTAAAAACCTTTTAGAGTCCACTTATTGATATTTGTCATCCCAAGGATTTCAGATAAGGTATATTCATGCATTTAGATAACATAGACATTGTTTGGGGTATTTTAAGTAATCTAGATTCCTTATATACATAGAAAGCCCACCATAGTTTGTAGACAAGTACTATTTTTTTTTTTTTTTGGTGGTTTGTTGTGGGGCTTGAACTCTGGGCCTGGGCACTGTCCCTCAACTCTTCAGCTCAAGGTTAGCACTCTACCACTTGAGCCACAGTGCCACCCAGTTTTCTGGTAGTTTATTGGAGATTAGAGTCTCATGGACTTTCCTGCCCAAGCTGGCTTTGAACCGCGATCCCAAGATCTCAGCCTCCCGAGTAACTAAGATTACACGCATGACTGGTACTCTGCTGTGAGTACTATTTTATGATATCTGAGGGTAGTCTTGGTAACAGTTTGAGATAAGATTATAAGTAAGCACATTAAATACAAAGTTAATTGTGAATCTTACTAAAATGTTTCTGAAAAATGTAAGACATTTCTTGCTTTCTGAATAAAAGAACTTCTATATTAAACCTTTTATGTTTGCAAATATCCAAAGGTCTAATACCAGGAATATCATAATTGTGTCATTTTAGTGCAAGTTAGTGCATTAAAATTAAGATTTAAACCATGAACATAAGAGATTTATTTTTAAAACATCTTATTATTATTATTATCTTTAAGTACTTGTACAAAGAAGTTCCCATTCTGTAAAACAGTATATGAATACAAGATGTCTGACAACATTGTCACCCATCCCTCCTAAACCTTCCCTTCTCCCACTTTGTTAAAAAATTGAGAGATGTGATTACATAATTTTCACATATTTCACAGTATGGTGGAATAGTGATACTTAGTTAAAGTCACAAACATATTTTAACCTTCACAAGGCAAATTATCATTATCATGGCATAGTAAGATATTTAAATGTAGTCAAGATGTCAGTTTGAAACTTTGTTGAGCAAGATGTAACTATTTTTGTCATGTTTGTGTTATTGCTGTTCATGACCATGGAAATGTAATATATAGTAAGAAAAGGGTTAGATTAGGACTAGAGAAAGTGAAGATGAAAGTTGTTTTCGAGAGTAAATATATTATGGCATCTATGGAAGGAGAAGGTAGCTAGCTGTTGTCTTATTGGATATCATTATAAAGTCTCAGGTATAATGTATTAAGACAAGATTGGAAGAAATATATATTAGAAAAGAGAAGGATTTTTTTTGTGGGGGGGGGAGTCAGTCATGGGGCTTGAACTCTGAGCTTGGGCACTGTCCTTCAGCTCAAGGTTAGCGCTCTACCACTTGAGCCACAGCACCACTTAAGGGTTTTCTGGTAGCTTGTTGGAGATAAGAGTCTTATGGACTTTCCTACCCAGCCTGGCTTTGAACCATGATCCTCAAATCTCAGCCTCCTGAATAGGTAGGATTACAGGTATGAACCACCGACACCCAACAAGAAGGAATATTTTAAAACTAATTTTAATTTTTTTTCTTTTAATTTTTATTTGTTTGTCCATGAAGTAGCAAGGAACTGAACCCAGGGCCTCATGCATGCTAGACAAGCACTCTATCTACCACTGAGCCACATTCCCAGCCTGAAAGGGGTCATTTACATTTATTCGATTACATTGGAGTTGTATAGTTTCAAAGTACATTTTGTGGACTAGAAATACATCATCTTTGGCAGAGACTTCTTTCCTTCTTTCTTTCTACCTAATCATATAATCTGGATGCAAATGGATGAATTGTATCCCTTTAAAGATTTCCACTTTTGAGCATAAAATTACCTCAGCAGTAATTATCTTTTCATGAGGATACCCTCCTCATGTCCCAAGCGTTACTCCCACCTCAGTCTTTTGGATTCTACCACTTTTCCTTTCCTCCCTTGATCTCTGTCTATATGCTGGTCTATATTGGCCTTTTCTCTTCTTCTGTCTATAGGTATCCCTACATCATCACCCTTAGAACAGTCCTTTTAAGAGTGTTGGCACCTACAAGAGGAAATTTAGACCAAGAATTTCACTTTACAGATCAAACCTACAAGACGTAAGAGAAGCTGTGACTCCTGTGAGTTCTGTAATTCTTTCATAGGGTAGGTGGTCATCAGTTGTGGGGGTTTTTCCTTCCCATGTGCTTCTAAAGTAAATGCAACTGAAAATTGTGCTTAATAGTGTCATGGTTCAAAATGAATCCATGAATATTCTTTCAAATACTTGTCAGAAACTGTTAAGAAATTACTTTTATATATTTGAGTTGTTACCTTTACCACATTCAAAATTACAAGCTAAATCCATTGGAACACAATTTAAGGGGTGTGAAGGGCAGTGAATTTCATTTAGCCTTTGCTAAGATGAAGGCTTGTTTACATAATATATTTAGAATAGTTTTATTCTTAAACTTTATCCTATATGAAGGCGTTTTTGAGTCATTAACTGCACTCGTTTATTTTAGTGTTCATGTGAGATGTTTTGATACATGATAGCTTGTGACAACGATGACGTTGTTAATATAAAGATGATAGTTGTGTCAGATTTTATTCCTTAAATTGCATTCTAGCATGTGTTATGTCTTAAAAGGAAGGTCTTAGAATCTGAGAAAAAAGAGGCAGAACTATAGGAGAATTTAAAATTTTCTCTTTTCATTCCGAAGGTTCAATAATTTCAGTGTGTGAAATGAACTGATAGTATATAGATTGAGAAGAAAAACTAAATGGGAGCTGCCCATAAAGTATGTGTGGGACTCTAGGAAAGGCTAGGTGATTGATGTTTCTATACTACCTTGTTTTACACACAAAGGAATATGGATTTGGGGCCAGAGAGAACATGAGACATGGGAGGTTCCGCACAGTCCCCAAATGCTATCTATCTTGACACCTGGAAAACTTTTATCTATGTGCTAACTTTTAGAAGACCACCATTGTAATCTCTGGTTGGTCCAAGTATTGAATCCCAATCTCTTCCTGTGAAAACACATCTTTTTGGCAAAAAGAGAATCTTAAAGCTTCTGCCTGCATCCAGTGCTTTCTTTCCTAGTGGATAATCTAGCTATGTTGCCCAGGTTACCTTTGAACTCCTGGGCTCAAGTGATACTCCTGCCTTAGCCTCCAAATAGTTCGAACTACAAGGATACGCCACTGCACTCAGCTCTCGCTCTCTCTCTCTCTTTTTTTTTTTTTGGCCAGTTCTGGGGCTTGAACTCTGGGCCTGGAGGCTGTCCCTGAGCTCTTCAGCTCAAGACAAGTGCTCTACTAATTGAAGCACAGTGCCACTTCCAGTTTTTTCGTGGTTAATTGGAGATAAGAGTCTCATAGACTTTCTGCCCAGTCTGGCTTTGAACTGCTATCCTCAGATCTCAGCCTCCTGAGTAGCTAGGATTACAGATGTGAGTCACAGGTGCCCAGTTCATTAAAAGAAATTATTGCATAAAATTTGTTTTGAAACAAAAAAAGATAACCATTCAGAGCCATTCATTCCTATGACTTTAGAGGTCTTCATTTTCTCTGAATAACCAACTTGAAATATACCAAAGAAACATATTTATGATGACCTGTCTTGATTTCCCTCAGCAAAGACAAACAATTTTTTTTACATAATAATCAAATAACTGATGGGTGGTAGAGGTGAAGTAGAGCAAGTTTCCTTTAAGACCAGGTTTCCTTTAACTTTTCCTTTCAGACCATAAATTCATGTCAAGGTTGAAGAGGAAAGTAGTAAGTGAGTTCCTGGAGTCCCAGTTTAATTTTAGCTTCACACCTCATTAAATGGGATTTTGCTTTTTTTTGGGGGGGGGTCCATTCATGGGCCTGAATTCTGGGCCTGGGCGCTGTCCCTCAGCTCTTCAGCTCAAGGCTAGCGCTTTACCACTTGAGCCACAGCGCCACTTCCGGCTTTTTTTC
>NW_012267243.1:6225745-6231174 GCF_000151885.1 Dipodomys ordii | reverse complement strand
GCTTTATGTTGCAACCATCCCACTTTCCCTCACACTTTGTCATCCTTAACCCCTGACAACTAATCCATCCTCCATTTTTCTTATTTTGTTGTTATATCAGGATAGTAATGCAACTTATTTCAAATAGGGAAAGATTTCTGAAGCAGCATTACAACTTTCTTGGTTTTTTGTTTGTTTGTTTTGGTCAGTCGTGGGGCTTGAACTCTAGGCCTGGGCACTGTCCTTGAGCTCTTCAGCTCAAGGCTAGCTCTCTACCACTTGAGCCACAACACCACTTCAGCCTTTTCTGCTTACGTGGTGTTGAGGAATTGAACCCAAGGCCGCATGCATGCAAGGCAAGCACTCTACCACTGAGTCCCTTCCCAGCCCGAGATTTTTTTTTTAAACTCAGGTTTTTAAATTATAAATGTCTTTAGAATAGAGACCTAAAGTGGTACTTTAAATCATTTGTTCCCAAATAATATGACTGTACATGTCTTTTCTTTTCCAAGAAAACAACAGTTTTCTTGAAGTGAGAAAGCATTTTTCATTAAATAAATTATGCTGAAATGTTCTAGAGTTGGATGGATTTTCCAAAAACAGTATCAGTTATTAGAGGAATCAGAAAAGCATTATAAAGGGATTAGGGATGTAAATCCATTGAAGAGTGCTTTCTTAACCTACATGAACCCTGCATTTGGTCTGGCATTATTTTAAAAAAGGAGAAAAGGATTCTTTAAAGAAAAATGTTAAAAAGGAAGTCATAGACAGATAACAGTGATGCACACCTGTGATCCTAGGAGGTTGAGGCAGCAGGATTGTGAGTTCAAGACCACCTTTGGTTACATGTGATACCTTGTCTCTAAAATGGTCATTATTTGCAATGCTTTTGTCTAGGTTTCTTATTTATCATGACACATGATAAAGATAAGGATCGAATGAGTTATAATGTATGTAAAAACAAATTAATGTATAATAATTTCTGTTTTAGGTCTAACTTGTTGCTGTTATTGTTATCTAGTCTCAGGATGGGAAAGATTTATGGGCAAGATAGTAAGTTTGGTTTCTTTAAACAGATAACAAGCAGCCCCAAATATGCCCATGTGAAAGACTGGGAATATGGTTCTATATGTTTTATTTGAGTGGTAGACTTAGTGATATTTTACAGCCCTCTACTTACTGTATACTCTCTGTTTAGCAGCAAATAGTTTTTATAGTTGGGGTAGTTAAGGCAGAGGTAGTTAAGAAAGAGAAAAAATGCCTAATTATCAAAGCCTTAAAAACGTTAATTTTCTTTGATTTAGTGATTTCATTCTTAGGACTTTTTTTTTTTGGTAGGGGAGGCGGGGGGGAGTCCGGTCGTGGGGCCTGAACTCTGGGCCTGGGCGCTGTCCCTCAGCTCTTCAGCTCAAGGCTAGCGCTCTACCACTTGAGCCACAGAACCACTTCCGGCTTTTTTTCTCTTTGCTTATGTGGTGCTGGGGAATCAAACCCAGGGCCTCATGTATGCGAGGCAAACACTCTACCACTGAGCCACCTTCCCAGCCCCAGGACTTTAGGAAATGGTTAGAAATATCAGAAAAAGTGTAACAATATTCATTATTTATAGCATAACATTGCTTATAGCAGGAAAATGCAATGAATTTGTGTAAATGACTACAATTGGGATTGAATTCTATGTCAAGTGGGTACTTTGAATGGTTTGATAAATTTAATTGATACACTTGTTAATAAGTTTGATATACTGATGTACTTCCATCATAGCGTTAATATGAACTTGATCATAATACTTTATCTAAGTTTCTTATTTACCATAATAAATTATAAATTATAATGATAATGATTAGACCAAATGAATTGCTTCATACTAAGAACTTAGATTGCTATGTAGTAATTATCTCTAGCTGTTCTTTCAGGGTTAAATCTGTTCTGGGAAGAATTTACCAATATTGACTATGAAATAGAAAATTTCCTATGTTCTGCTAATCATATTCATTTTAAAATAAAGCTTGCCGTTGTGATTTTACAGAATGCCTATATTGTTAAATAATTTTGTATGTACCTTTTGAATAAAGTCATTGAAAAAAGAACACAGGAAAAGGAAGAACGCAGGGAAAATGTTGGAAGGGGTTGACACTGATCAAGATGCATTGCCCTCATAAATTGACATGTTGAAACTATGTACAACTATTTAAACATAATAAAAATAAAAAATTAGAATGGAAATACACTGAGATGTTTTTATATTTAATTTTTACCTTATTTTTCTAGGAGCTTTCAAGTTGTGGGTGGAATAAAAAAGAAAAATACAGTTCTGCACCAAATGCAGTTGCCTTCACCAGAAGATTTAATCATGTGAGTTGTGTAAAATTTCAATCTTCAAGTTTCTGAAATTCATTTCCTCAGTGTATACTTATTTTCATCAAGGAACAGTATTGATTGCAAATATTTTCAGCTGATACCTCTGCAAATACTGTCTGTTTTCATGATCTGTTTTTTCTCCTGTAATTGCTATTACAACCAATTAATTGCTATTCCAATGGTTGAAAGTTGACATTCTTTCTTGTCTCATAATCTTTTATAAGAATTGGATGTGCAGGTATTCATCTTGTATGTTGGTTTACCACTCTGCTGGATATGTGCCAAGAGGGTAGAGCAAGGTCCTAAAGTGGTTCTCATTTTACTTTTTCTTTGTTCTTTGGTTTATTTTTGTTTCTTTTCTGTGAGGAGTTTGAAATCAGGGCCTCACAAATAGACAGAATTTTTTATATTTATGTTATTATTATCTTCTCAATATTTTTTTTCTCTAATGAATATCTTGCACCCATCCACTGGGTTGTCTCTTGATTCTGGTAACTGCTTCCTTTGATATGTAGAAGCTTTTCGATTGAATGAAATCCCATTTGTGAATTTGTTGTTTTTCTTTCTTGAGGAATGTAAGACCTCTTTAGAAAATATGGCCTGTGCTTATATCTTCAAGGTTTTTTGGCTTTGATTTTGTCGCTTGTGGGGCTTGAACTTAGAGCCTTGGTGTTGTCCTTGAGCTTTTTCACTCAAGGCTAGCACTCTACCATTTAAAGCCACAGTGCAGCTTCCAGCTTTCTGGTGATTAATTGGAGATAAGAGTCTCTGCACAGGATGGCTTTAAACCGCAGTCCTCAGATCTCAGCCTCCTGAGTCACTAAGATTAAAGGCATGGGTCACCAGTACCCAGCTTCTTCAGGTTTTTTTATTCTACCTTTTTCTGTTGTATTTTCAAAGTTTTGTAATGTACATTAAGGTCTTTGAGACTTTTGGTCAGTGCTGTTGTTAGTTTTTTTGCCTGTATCATGCTGTCACTATTGTGTTATAGTATAATTTGAAGTTTAGCATTAGGATATCTGCAGCATTACTGTTTTTTCTGTAATGCTTTTGCTCCTCAAGGTCTTTTACGTTTCCATATGATAATTTTGGGGGGGGTCAGTCGTGGGGCTAGAACTCTGGGCCTGGGAGCTGTCCCTCATCTCTTCAGCCTCTTCAGCTCAAGGCAAGTATTCTATTAACTGAGCCACAGCGCAACTTCTGGTTTCCTGCCTGAGCTGGCTTTGATCCATTATCCTCAGATCTCAGCATCCTGAGTAGCTGGGGTTACAGAAGTGAGCCACCAACACCCGGCTCCAAGGGGGGGTCTTTCTATTTTCTAGTGTCTTCAGTTTATTTTTTCAATGTTTATAATTTAAGGTGTTTATTTGTTTGTTTCTTTCTTTCTTTTTTTGGCCAGTCGTGGGGCCTGAACTCGGCCTGAGCACTGTCCCTCAGCTCTTCAGCTCAAGGCTAGTACTGTACCACTTGAGCCACAGTACCACTTCTGGCTTTTTCTGCCTATGTGGTGCTGATGAATCGAACCCAGGGCCTCATGCATGCAAGGCAAGCACTCTCACTGAGCCACCTTCCAAGCCCCCTATAATTTTAAGTTTTAAAGATCTTTTACCTCTTTAGTTAAATTTATTTCTGTGTGTGTGTGTGTGTGTGTTTTGTGTGTGTGTGTGTGTGTGTGTGTGTGTGTGTGTTTGTTTCCTGATTTCAGCTTATTCATTTCCGGTATATATAAAAGCTACTAATTTCTGTATGGAGTCTTTAGACTTTTAAGTATGGGATCATATCATCTGTACAAGTGATCATTTAACTTCTTCCTTTCTTAGTAGGGTTTCTTTTTTTTTTTTCTCTTGACTTACTGTTTTGAATTCTAGAACTATACTGAATAACTGAATATCCTTGTTTCATTCCTGAATTTAGAAGAAATTGTTTCAGCTTTTGCTTATTTAATTTGATGGTGATAGGATAGGTTGTCATATTGTTTTTATTGTAAAGAGATATATTCCTTCTATCCCTGGGTTTTTTCAATAAACTTGAATCTTGAAAGGATGTTAAATTTGTCAAAGGTTTTTTCTTGCATCTATTGAGATGTTCATGTGAATTTTATCTTTGATTCCAATGGTGATTGTATTACATTTGTTAATTTTAAAATGTTGAGCTACCCTCAAATACTTGGAGTAAAAACGGCTTAATCAAGGTGTGTGGTCTTTTTAATGTGTTGTTGAATTTGGTTTGTAAGTATTTCATTCAGAATTTTTCTGTGTTCATCAAGGAATTGGTCTATCATTTTTGTTGTCTCCTTGTTGGCTTCCCTCCCTCCCTCCCTTCCTCCCTCCCTCCCTCTCTTCCTTCCTTCCTTCCTTCCTTCCTTCCTTCCTTCCTTCCTTCCTTCCCTCCCTCCCTCCCTCCCTCCCTCCTTCCTTCCTTCCTTCCTTCCTTCCTTCTCTCCTTTCCTCCTTTATTTTTTTTGTTGCTGTTCATGGGGCTTGAACTGAGGCTGAGCTTTTTTGCTCAAGGCTAGTGTTCAATCACACTTTGAGCCATAGCCACACTTCTGGTTTCCTGACCTTTAATTGAGGATAAGTGTCTCTTGGACTTTCTGCTCAGGCTGGCTTTGAACCACGATCCTCAGATCTCAGCCTCCTGAGTAACTAGGATTACTGGGGTGAGCCAACTGTGCATAGACTTTTTTTTAATCTTTATTATCTTCAAGTAGTTGAATAAAGGAAGTACGATTTTACAAAGCAGTTTAGGAATACAATGCATCTTGAATCAGTATCATCACCCCTTCAACATCCTCATCCCGCTTAGATCCACCCTTTCCCTTACTCTTCTTAATTTTGTGGTATATATAATAAGTTCTTGGCTACATCCCCACCCCTTTCACTCTTTATTCTTCTACCCTCTCTCCCCTTGGTCTTATACCCTTCCTCTCCCCCACCCCCTTCTTGCATGTATCCATTCTCTAATGCTGATATTGGTGGGCTTTGACCTTTCTTATTGCTTCAATCTCAGTGTTTATTCTTCCTTCCTTCCTTCCTTCCTTCCTTCCTTCCTTCCTTCCTTCCTTCCTTCCTTCCTTCCTTCCTTCCTTC
>NW_012267243.1:6190680-6225695 GCF_000151885.1 Dipodomys ordii | reverse complement strand
CTTCCTTCCTTCCTTCCTTCCTTCCTTCCTTCCTTCCTTCCTTCCTTCCTTCCTTCCTTCCTTTCTTTCTTTTTTCTTTTTCTTTTGTCAGGCTTAAACTCTGAGCCTGGGTCCTGTTCCTCAGCTCTTAAGCTCAAGGCTAGTGCTCTACTACTAGAGCCATGGTGCCACTTGCAGCTTTTTCTGCTTATGTGGTGCTGAGGAAACAAATCCAGGGCCTCATGCATGCAAGGCAAGCACTTTACCACTGAGCCACCTTCCCAGCCCTGTTTATGTGGTTTATAGCCTAAGTTTGAGTTAGCCTTCCCCTCCCCCCAAAGGACTTGAGGTGCATCATAGGTGATTTTTCAATTTTTCTTCTAATTTTGGCTGGATGTCTGTATTGATGATAGGGGTATACCTGCTGTTGCTTTCTTTCTATTTCAATTTGCTTGGAAAACCTTTTTCCAGATAATGATTGATTTTTTTGAAGGAAATAAAGGAGTTGGTTTTATTTCTAATTGATTGAACCTAAATGTACTAGAAAAATTTTGAAATGTAGGATTAATTTGAGAATGTATGACATGAATATATACTTTTAGTTATACCTTACAACCACAGAAAACTACTGGTATCGTGAACATCTGATTATAGATCTCATTACCTAATTGTGTCCATTTAAAAGAAAAGTGGTTAATCCAAACTGGGTTTTTTTTCTTTCTTTTTTCTTTTTAGATCTGAGACTGGGACATGAGCTCAGTATCTGCTACCTTTCTCATTGGCTAGAGTCATGCCTCCAATCCCTCCCTTGTTTGTTTTTTTATTGTGCTCATTATGCACCAGTCTGGTTAATTTTTTTCCTTTACAAAGCTCTTTTTCTGAAATTTTTCTTTTAACTTTTGCATATTAGTCAAGTTGTATCTAAAGAATATTTTTCTGAGCCAGGTGCCAGTGACTAATCCTTAGCTACTCAGGAGGCTGTGATCTGAGGACTGCTATTCGAAGCCAGCCCAAATGAGACTCTTATGATAAGTTAACTACCAAAAAAGCCAGAGGGAGCTGTGACTCAAATGGTAGAGCACTAGCCTTGAGCAAAAAAGTTTAGAGATGGGCTGGGGAATGTGGCTTCGTGATAGATTGCTTGCCTAGCATGCATGAAGCACTAATTTTTATTCCTTCCAAATAAATAGGAAGAGCCAGAAGTGGCACTGTGACTCATGTGGTAGAACACTAGCCTTGAGCAATTAAGAAGCTTAGGCTTCTTCTGCCCAAGTTCTGAATTCAAGCCCCAGGACTGACTAAAAAGAAGTTCAAGGATAGCACCTAGGTCCTGAATTGAAGCCCTAGGAAAGATACCAAAAAAAGGAGAGGGGGAGAGGATTTTTCTTTTCTTTTTTTTTCCCTTTATTTTTTTGTGTGTACAGAGAATATAGTACTTGAAGATTGGTGATGTCTTGGTGATAAGGGAACATGAAAACTTTTTAACAATATGGGAAGTTCATCAAATAGTTTTATTAGTTTGATACTACTAAGTACATAAGCTTGTCCTTCAACTATTTTAATTTTTTTTTCAGGTAAGCTTTTGGGTTGTGAGAGAGATTCTTCATGCTCAAACATTAAAAATTAGAGCAGAAGTTTTGAGCCATTATATTAAAACTGCTAAGGTAAGCAAAACACTTTATAGTTCAACTCAAAATATTTTCAGTGACTATTTGCTTGTGATATTTTATTACTCCTAATTTTGATACTGGAAAATAAGGCTTATTTACTGAGTAAGCCTCAAACTTTCTATCTCCCTGTTTAAGCCTCTTGAATGCTAGGGTTAAAGACATGTGCCACCATAAGCAGCTTCAGTTTTTGTTTTCTTTTTAATTGAAAGCCTATTTTCTCTTCCTTTTCCTGTATTTCTCTTAATTACCTCTTTTATCTCCTTCCTCCTTCTTTCTGAGTCACTAAATTATAGTATATGACACATCTAGATAATAGACTATTCTGAAAACCATATATAGGATTAAGTAATAAAATACACAGCACGTCTTTGTTTGCTTGCTTCTTAAATAGATCACCCCATATACTGAAAAATATACTTAATATTTCTAAAAGAATTGTATATGTGATGTTTACAACTATGTAAATAGAGAAGTTACTGTGTGACCTAGATAAAAGTATAGAAAAAAAACAGTTTGGATTTCAAGGATAATCAGCATTTAGAGAAAATTGTGAAACAGTACAGTCTACAAAAAGACAACTAAGATAAATCTGTAACAACTCCAAATTCGTAAGTTCACTAAAAAGTATTGTAATCATAGCCACATTCATCTGTTAGGATTCTTGTAACATATAACTTCACTTGTGAATGAAAAATAGTAAAGTGAACAAACCAGGCTTACAATAGTTTTATGTTGCATTTTCTTTCATCATATAAAACCAGGTATATTCTAACATTTTGTAGCACTAGATGGCAGAATTAGCTTATACAAATAGATACTTTGCAGAAGTATCATAAAAAGTGTTTTTTTATTGTGAAAATACTGTACAGAGGGGTTACAACAGAGGGGTTACAATTACATGGGCAAGATAATGAGTACATTTCTTACCAAGCATTATAGCCTCCCCCTTTGTTTCCCCTTCCCATCCCTTCCTATCCTCCCCCCCCACCCCTCCCCACCACCCAATCCTCCCCGCTATCCCCCCAACTCCCCCACACACCAAAGCTGTCATAAAAAGCTTTGAAACATTCTCTGTGACACTTTAGATACTGGGTTTTTAGCTAATTGAAATCAATTACATTTCTCATCAACTCTGAATTTCTGTTACTGTTTTCTAATATTTTTGGTAGTTAAAAAATACTTCTGAGTTTTAGCCCTCTTTCTCATCATATCACTTCATTCCTATTCAGACTTCTAGTATATAATGGCAAATTTCAAAATTATTTTTTCCTGCCTGTTAATTATCTCTATTCTGTATTCGCTTTGTTATAAAGATAGCTATTATATTCCTTCCTTTAAAAGATTATTCCACAGACAGAATCAGTAGCATTGTGTATCAACACCTGTAAAGAGATAAGAGCAGTAGGACCAAATTATCATTGGTGATAGTTGCTGAAAATGAAAACTCTTGGAGGAGTTGAGGCAGTAGTATCAAAGCAGAATTTTTTTCTTTATACTTCTTTTCATTTTTGGCATATATAGAGTATAAAATGTATTTAGTTCATTATAAATGTTTAACATTTATTTGTTGAGTGAATTTTCCCAACTAGACGATATAACTTTCCTATGTAAAGATTTATATACTGTTTTATACTTATTATTGTGTGTTTATTTGCTTTCTTTGGGTTTTCAATTAAGTGTGCCACTCTTAGCATTTTTTTTTTGCCTCAAACTTTTCTAGTAACATAGTTGGAATATTTAAAAAATAACTGATTTTTTTTAGGACAGTACCTTTGTGATATAAATATCATTTAGTATGACAAATCTGGAAATTAGCAATAGTAAATGTTGAGTGGATTTCTTGGAAAACTAATGGAGTATAGTCTTAGATAAGCGTTTCCTGGATCAGAGTATAAAAATAATATCTCAGAATGAATGAGAAACATTCAGTCAGGAAGAAGCATGAGTTCTATGAAGAGGTTTTGAACTCCATACTTAGAAAGATAGGAGTCTTAGGCAGGAGACCAGATGAGTATTCTAAAGAAACCCTTTCTTTAAACTGTAACATAAGCTTAGAAATATGACAGTATAAAAAAAGTTTGGTTAGAGGTAAATGAGAGAATACTTAAAAAAAAGAACAACAACAACAACAAAAATTCCAGTTAGAGATAAATTTATTTCCCTGAGCTGGAGAACATCAAAGTAGATATGGAAGTTTTATTGGGGGAGCCCACTTTACTTTAAACATAGTAGGTACTCTAAATGACAGATCTGAACAATGAAGGTAATAAATATATATGGAATATTACCAATTTCCTAAATTGCATGTTATCTATATTTTTCTTATACCCATTAAAATTTTTTTTCCTTCTCCCCTTTTCTTAAATCTTTAGAAGTTGTATGAGCTTAATAACCTTCACGCACTCATGGCAGTGGTTTCTGGCTTACAGAGTGCCCCGATTTTCAGGTTGACTAAAACATGGGCGGTGAGTAATCTTCCTTAGTTAATCAAAGTTAGGCTTCTGGTAAGAAGTAAAGCAATATTAGTTCTTTTGCACTTACTAAGACTAATGTTATTACAATAGATGAGAATTTAAAAATTATTATGTACTTAGTTCTCTCCTTAAACATTCTATCCGCTTTGCCATGTAATTTATGAGTAGAATCGTTTATAGCTTGTTTAGTTTTGGGTTTTTTTTTTTGTAACCTCTAAGCATTTTTTACAGTTTTTATCTCATGGGGAAGTATGAATGTTAAAAAGTTACATTTAATCAAGATTGTGCATTTAGTAAGATTGCATAACTAAACTGGGCTTTCAGAAATTTTCCTGATGTCATTACTTTTTTTTAGTTTTAAAAATAATGGAAGAGGGACTGGGAAGGTAGCTGAGTGGTAGAGTGCTTTCCTTGCATGCATGAGGCCTTGGGTTCGATTCCTCAGCACCACATAAGCAAAAAGAAAAAAGCCAGAAGTGGTGCTGTGGCTCAAGTGGTAGAGCACTAGCCTTGAGCTGAAGAGCTGAGGGATAGCGCCCAGGCCAAGTTCGGGCCCCACGACCGACCAAAAAAAAAAGAAAAAAGAAAGAGGAAGATCTGTAGTAAATAAGGAATTATGTGATGTTGCTGTATATTCTGATATTAACATATTTCAGTGTATTACTTTGACAAGAAAGATAAAAATTTTGACACATACAAATGTTTAAATATTTAATGAACATTTTGACACTCATGTTTGAGTGACATGATACTGTACACAGTCTTTCAGGTATTTTTAAATTTAGATTACACAGGTAAAACTTCATAGACTCAGCTAAATTTGTTTGTATTTAATACTTTAAAGCTGGGCACCAGTGGCTCACACCTGTAATCCTAGCTACTGAGGAGGCTGAGATCTGAGGATTGCGGTTCAAAGCCAGCCCAGGCAGGAAAGTCCATGAGACTTTCCAGTTAATCATAAGAAAACCGGAAGTGGCGCTGTGGCTTAAGTGGTAGAGCTCTTGCCTTTAGCTGATAGAGCTGAGGGACATCATCCAGGCCCAGAGTTCAAGCTTACAACTGACTGAAAAAAAAAAAAAAAGGAAATTCTAAATGTAAAGTTGTTCTCAGTAGAAACAGAGTAAAAGGGTAGTTTGTAGGGGTTTGGAGAAGCTGGGAGGTGTACAGTAGGTACAAAATTTCATTATGTGTAATGGATGTTATTGAAATTTAATAGATAACATGATTATAGTTAATAATTTTATATTTATACATAAAATTTGCTGAAAGAATATATCTGAAATGTTCCTACTGATCCATACACACAAATTGTAATTGTGAAATGATGGCATTATTAATTATATGTATATATCAAAACCCATTGTATGCCTTAAATATATGCAATTTTAACTTGTCATTTATGTCCTAGTAATGCTTGGAGGAAAGATCAATTATAAAATTTATATTGAAATGTACAGTTTTAAGAATAGTCAAGACATCCTGAAGAAGAAAACAGGAATGAGGACATGAGTACTTGCCTGTACAGATATTAAAACTATTGTATACCTTGAATAGATTTAGCTATATCTATCAACAAAGCCAAATATACTCATCAACAAGAAATGTACTCATTATCTTAATGTATATAACTGTAATCCCTCTGTACATGTCCTTGACAATAACATTAAATTAAAAAAAAATCAAATATAGACCTAGAAGTAGAAAATTTTTTCTTTATAACTCTGAAATATGGCAATGGAACTAGTATAAACTGGTGAAGAAATGAGTGGCCATTTATTTATTGGAGCTTCAAAATAGGTTATTAGTTTGGAGAAAAGTAAATTGAGCCCATATGCCATTTACAGAAATGACTATCAGATTAATTCAAGACTTAAATGCAAAATGAAAAATCAGAGTTGTTAGAAGGAAAAATAAGAATGACTATTTGGTATGGCACAAATGGATCTCTTGCTTGGTATATGTAGGGATTTTTTTTAGATAAGATGCTAAAAGTTTAGATAAGATGCTAAAATGAGAGTAAAGATGATGTGTTGGTGTATGTCAAACTATATCAAACCAGTTTTGCAATATTAAAGACTTTCTATCAAAAGATACTTGAAAACCAGGTGTTGGTGGTTCACACCTGTAATCTTAAATATTCAGGAGGCTGAAATCTAAGGATCGTTGTTGGAAGCTAGCCCTGGCAGAAAACTTCTGTGAGACTCTAACACAGGAGGTATGACTCAACTGGTAGATCATTAGCTTTGAGTGAAAATGCCAAGAGAACTTGAGGCCCAGAAAATTAAAAAAGAAAAACAATTGAAAAAACAAAGCAAAAGAAATCAGAAGTGGCACTGTGGCTCAAGTGGTAGAGCACTAGCCTTGAGTACAGAAAGGCTCAAGGACAGTGTACAGCCCTGAGTTCAAGCTCCAGGACTGGCCAAAAAAAAAAAAAAATCAGAAAAAATTTTAGATAATCGCAGTAAAGATGTTTTACAGGTGAAATAATGTGTAAGCAATGGAAATGAGTGAACTATAGCTATTTAGAACTTCATGGGTAAAACTTTAGAATATCAAAATGTTAAGTACACAAAACAGTTACCAGGCTAAGGCTATAACTCAATGCTAGAATGTGCACTTACCATGCTTCAGCCTGTGGATTCCCAACACTACCAAAATGAAAAAACAAAAACAAAAAACCAAAATGAAAAAAAAAACAGCAAACATTTGTCAGGATTGGAGACATGGCTCAGTAGAGTGATAGCCATAGAGCAAAAGTATGAGAAGAAGCTGGGTGCTGGTGGCTCACGCCTGTAATCCTAGCTACTCAGGAGGCTGAGATCTGAGGATCATGGTCCAAAGACAGCCTGGGAAGGAAAGTCCATGAGACTCTTATCTCCAATAAACCACCAGAAAACCAGAAGTGGCTCAGTGGCTCAAGTGGTAGAACGCTGGCCTTGAGCTACAGAACCGAGGGACAGCACCCAGGCCCAGAGTTCAAGCCCCATGACCACCCCCCCCAAATCAGAAGACTATAAATAATGCTCTTCAGATAAATAAAACCCAAAGAAATGACAAACCCCAAATTTAGGATAGTGGTTACTGCTTATTTCTTAAAGACAGAAAGGGAATTAGATATGGAAGGATAAAAGGTTTGTTATTGATACGAGGTTCTTAGATTAGGAGGTAATTCATTTATATTAGTTACAAAGTTGAAAATTAACCAATTTAATATAGTCATAGCAGGGACAGATAATTGTCACGATGTAAAGAATCACCAGTCTGTACCTTAGGTATATAATAAGTAAATGTTTGCTTAGGCAAATGAATGCATTTGCATATACCATTGGAAATGCATATCAAAAATGAGTAGTCTGAGAATTTTGCGTTTTCAGTGGTGACTTTCAAGTTCGTGAAGCAGTGTAGAACTAGCCAGGAACATGTGGAAATCTGTGGAGGAGTCTTCCTTCATTAATACCAATAAAGCGTTTTGAGCTTTGCCCAAAGTTTTATACTCTGAGCTACAAGCATTTTGGGACTCTGGTCCCAAAATTGTGGAGTTAGAACATTATGAAGCACATATTCTTTCTTTTTCTAAAATGTAAAGATAATACTAACAGTAGAAAAAGATTTGAAAAAAAACAATAATCCTCAACTTTCTGCTGTCACAAAGGGAAATAACCTATAATGGACAGCTAATTAGTTCTTTATATCTGTGTACTTATTATAAATAATCCTCCCACATCTCAAAATGGATTTTATTAATCTAGTTGTTCTTTATGGAAATTATAAAATATAAATTGCATATATATTAGACCATGTAGTTCTTTTACATGCCAGGAAAAGTTAAGAGGGCCAAGAAATTAGTTTCTTTCTCTCTCTCTCTTTCTTTTTTTGTTGGTCATGGGGCCTGAACTCTGGCCCTGGGCACTGTCCCTCAGCTCTTCAGCTCAAGGTTAGTGCTCTACCACTTGAACCACAGAGCCACTTCGGTTTGTTTTGGCTTATGTGGTGCTGAGGAATGGAACCCAGGGCCTCATGCATGCAAGGCAAGCACTCTATCACTGAGCCACCTGCCCAGCCCCTAAATTTTTTTTTATTGTTATTATAAAGGTGATATACAGATGGGTCACAGTTCCGTAAGTTAGGTAATGAGTGTAGTTTCTCTTTTAACAGCAGGTTTTTCTGTTTGTGTTTTAGCTCTTAAGTCGAAAAGACAAAGCTACCTTTGAAAAATTAGAATATGTAATGAGTAAAGAAGATAACTACAAAAGACTCAGAGACTATATAAGTAGCTTAAAGATGACACCTTGCATTCCCTATTTAGGTGAGTTAATGTCACTGTGTGTTTTTTATATCACTGTGTTGCTCTTTATTAATCAGTAATTTGTATGAAACTCAGTTATAAATATATGTATTCTTTTTTTAAATTTTTTTAATTTTTATTTTTTGTCAGTTGTGGGGTTTGAACTCTGGGCTTGGGCACTGTCCTTGCACTCTTCAACTCAAGGCGAGCACTCTACCACTTGAGCCACAGTGCCACTTCTGGTTTTCTAGTGGTTTATTGGAGATAAGAGTCTCACGGACTTTCCTGCCCGGGCTGGCTTTGAACCTCATTCCTTGGATCTCAGCCTCCTGAGTAGCTAGGATTACAAGCGTGAGCCACTGGCGCCTGGCTTAAATATATGTATTCTTAAGTCACTGCAAGGTTTCTAAGCTGAAGAATTAGCAGTTTTTACCTTAATATTTGAGATGTACTTTAATATGAATTAGCCTTTTGCCATTCAGGTTTTTCTTAAACTTAGGTTTACTTAGCAGTGAGCTATCTTTTAAAATGACAGTGTTTCAGCCATTTTGGTAAGGCTTTTAAGGAATGGAAGAGTAGGTTGCAATGAAGTTTAATACATTAGCTGAAGACATTGATCAAAGTTCTTTTGTAGTTGGCAGATGTTTTAATATGAATTTTGAAGAGTAGTTCAAATGGATGTTGATGGAATTGTTTGCCTGGTTGACATAAATTATTTAACTGTGGAGATTTAGTACTAAGACAATTCTATATTTTATATATAATTTGGCTAAGGATTTACCACCTTATTCTATACCTTATAGCATTTATAAATGTCAAGAATGATTTAACCAATAATGTATTATTATTTTCAGCAAAATATGAATAATTTTTAGGTATTTAAATGAAAAGAAACCCCAAATGAACTGTTCATTATATTTAATAATTTATATCTTCTAGAAAAACAAGAATTTTTTTAATTAGCTTAGAAAATGACAAATCCTAATGCTATGATATCTAACTCGGAGATCTTTTCTTTTTATTGTTCAGCTTGGTATAGATCTTAAGTTCTCTGTATGTGTTTGTGTAAATAGTCAGAGAGAAAGAATGGGAGGGAACCACTAGCAAAGTTGTTTAGTGGAATCTGGAACGGTTTTCTGTTAATGTCTATATTTTCTCTTTGGCAGTTGTGGAAGAAACATGGTTCCTCTTTTGAGTTAAAGTAGATGAGGCAAACATTGAGAGGTAGCTGTTAATTTGGAGAAAGTATTAGATCTTCATTTTGATTTCTAATGACTTTATTTCAGTTCTCTTTGTCCACATGACTTAGAATCTTATTCTTCACTGTCTTCACATATTTTACTTGGTACCCTGTTCTCTCTTTTTTGCTCAGCATGCTATTACCTCATTCTCTGCTCAAAAGAAATTTGGTCCCCACTGACCTCATAGCTCTCAAACTTCATCTTAATTTGGTGATTAAGGTGTTAGTACCAGTACCAGTATCTCTTGGGCATACCGTCTGCACTGGCTTTTGTTTTATTGCTCCTCTATCTCTGCCTTTCTCTTAAATATATTCTTTTTTTTTTTTTTTTTTGTCGGTTGTAGGATCTGAACTCTGGGCTTGTGTGCTGTCCCTCAGCTCTTCAGCTCAAGACAAGCACTCTACCACTTGAGCCACAATGCTACTTCCAGTTTTCTGGTGGTTTATTGGAGATAAGAGTTTCATAGACTTTCCTGCCTGGGGCTGGCTTTAAACCATGATCCTCAGATCTCAGCATTCTGAGTAGTTATGCCTGGCCTCTTAAACGTATTCTTAAGAAGGCATTTGTCTACTTTAAAAAAAATCTCAGTGGAGTAGTCTCTTTCAGGTTTTTCTAACCTGTTGCTTAATGACACACATCTAGCCTAATCTGTCTGTCTAGCTATTTACCTTATTCTTAGGGCATCATAACATTTTATATGCTAAACTATTGATTGAGACTAATCTATTGCTTGACTACAATAAAATGTGCAGAAATGAACTCATCATCTTTCCCTTTGTCCCAGCTGGATCCTTATCTTACCTTAGCTTAAGTGAGCAGCTCATCAATAGAGCATGATAAGCTTATTTTTTATTATAGAAGAAAGCATTTAATATTTGTTGGTTTATCTAATTAAATGATCCCTTTTGGGCTTTCCTATTGCCATAGTAACTGTTTTAGTTTCTGTTTAAATACAGTCAGTTTAAATACATCATTTGGATGGCATATTTGCACAGGTCAACTCTTCATCGCTATCCCTAGTAACTCAGCTGGCACCATTATTTGCTTCATACTGTGCTTTGTGGTGGTGGTGTGTATGTGTGAGAGAGAGGGAGGGCGGAAGGGAGAGAAAGAGAAATGAATTTTGTCCAGGACTAACTGGAATTTAACAAAACTTAACCTGTGAACCTGGTGGTTTTTTGGTTTGCTTATTTACATTTTTCCTCCCCCTAATCTGCCTTTTGGGTTCTCTAGTAAAATGAGACACATATGTGTGAGGATTATCCAAGAATTAAAGACCAAAAGAGGGAAAATGGTAAAAACTTAATGAGATGAGAAAATGAGAAGCATATACTAAAAGCATCTACATAATTCTATATTTTGGTAATCTTCACATGGTTCATCTATGTACTATTTTGCAAAGAGTTTCTAGATTGTGAGATGATGGACCATTTGGCACAAACATGATAGACTTGAAAAAAATGGAATATTTGTTAGATAAGTTAAAAATCATCCTTTTGATGTAGTGACATTTGGTTTTGTAACAAACCCACCAAGTGAATTAAGTCTGTCGAGCCAGAATTGCTTTTCTTAAGAAAATACAAAACAAATTTCTTACACAATTTACTGACTGCTTGAGTTACATCATACGCAGATGTTCATTCTTTTCATTCTTCATTTTTATGCTGAAGTGTGTTGAAGAATAAAGATATAATACCAATTTCCATCCTGTTAATTTGACTTTTTCTTCAGAATTCTTTCCCATTCATATGAAAATAGGCCAAGTGTAGTTGCCAAAAAAACTGAACATTTTAATGATGCTATACATGTCAAGGGACAGAACTTGGCTTGAAGACATTTGAAAAATAATCCTATGAAAATCGATAGTTTCATTTAACTTTTTCTTCATGAATACAGAATTTACACAATGCTATCCTTTATCCATTTTGTCTGTAGAGATTCTTAGAAAAAAGAATGTATCAGGGGCTGGGAAGGTGGCTCAGTGGTAGAGCGCTTGCCTTGCATGCATGAGGCCCTGGGTTCGATTCCTCAGCACCACATAAGAAAAAAGAAAAAAGCCGGAAGTGGCGCTGTGGCTCAAGTGGTAGAGCGCTAGCCTTGAGCTGAAGAGCTGAGGGACAGCACTCAGGCCCAGTGTTCAGGACCCAAAAATAAAAAAAAAAAAAAGAATGTATCAGTTGAAAACATGTATATATAGTACGTAGGAAAAGGTCAACCATTTGTTTCTTAACGTGAGAGAAGTGGTCCAAACTGTTTCCTCTGCTAAAATATTAATCGAAACTACCCATTCTTTGTGAAGTTTTAGACAGGTGGGATAGTTGTTTATGTAATAATAAAACTCATTTCTACACTGCTGATTTATTTATAATTCAATGTGGATTAAATTAGAAGTAGAAGAAATATTTTTTGGCTTTCCACTAGTCATCCTTTAAAAAAATTGTATCTTCTCTTTTGGTTTGCATTCAAGGTAAAAATTAGTCAGCTTGGACAATATAGTGAAAAATTCTTAGAACAAGGATGCAGTTTGTCTAGAGAAGCATAGCTTTGGCAGATCTCAAGGAAAAATGTTTTATATGAGAAATCATTGCTTTAAATCTGAAAATCATTAACAGCAGTCATTTGTTCTTGTCATTGGAGAAAATTTTAAGGGTTTGGTTTGAGAAGTTTTGCTTTGCTACAGAGAAAACTAGAACAATACAAAAATATTTGTATAAAGCATGGTAAATACTCTTATTTTCTAAACCTTATTTCTATGTAATGGCTCAAGCAGATGAGAATGCTAACTGGGAAAAAGAACATAGCTTTTAAACTATGAAAAAATAAGCAAATTGTTGCAGTATGATCTTACTTCCTATTAAGTAAAATAGGATATTATGGTTAGTTTTTGTAAAATCCTCTAGTCATTCCGTGGGATTTATAAAAACTTGCCCTTATAATACAACTTTCTCCTCTTTCTCTTTTAATTTTCAGTTTGAAATAATCAGAGAACTAGAGGTGTAGCTCAAGTAATAGAGCACCAGCCCTTAGCAAAAAAGCCATGCAAGGGCTAGGAAGGTGGCTCAGTGGTAGAGTGCTTGCCTTGCATGCATGAGGCCCTGGGTTCGATTCCTCAGCACCACATAAGCAAACAAACAAACAAAAAACTTGAAGTGGCACTGTGGCTCAAGTGGTAGAGTGCTAGCCTTGAGTTGAAGAGCTGAGGGACAGCATCTAGGCCCAGAGTTCAGGCCCCATGACCAGACCAAAAAGAAAAAAAAAAGCCAAACAAGACTGCAAAGCAGTACTGGCACAAAAGTTAAATTGAAAAGTAGAGTAAAATGTAAATTAAAATGAAGTTAGGTTAAGACAAAGGGAATCTTTATAATCTGCAGTATTACCTTCTACCTCTCTGAAAAAATATATACTATCTTTTGTTTGTTTGTTTTCCCCCATTAGTGGGGCTTGAATTCAGGGCCTGAGCTTTTTCACTAAAGGCTAGTGGTCTACCACTTTGAACTACAGCACCACGTCTGGTTTTCTGGTAGTGAATTGGAGATAAGATTCTCATGGACTTTTCCTGCCCAGGCTGGCTTTGAACCTCAATCCCCAAATCTCAGCTTCCTAAGTAGTTAAGATTATAGGCATGAGCCACTGGCACCCAGCTTTTTGTTTGTTTGCTTGTTTTTGCTTTTTGTTGGTCATTGGGCTTGAACTCTGGGCCTGGGTGCTGTCCCTCAGCTCTTCAGCTCAAGGCTAGCGCCTCTTGAGCTCTATAGTGCCACTTCCGATTTATTGGAGATGAGAGTCTCATGGACTGTCCTGCTTGGGCTGGCCTTGAACCTCGATCCTTAGATCTCAGCTGCCTGAGTAGCTAGGACTACAGGTGTGAGCCACTGGCATCTGGCTTGCCCAGCTTATACTATGTTTTATTTCTAAATTTTGCTTGATTTGTCTCACTGAAGAGTATACAAGAGTATAAGCCCTTATTTGCCTTCTTCAAGGCTTCATAGCATATAAAGTAAGCATTCAATAGTTATACCTAATTAAATGATCTCTCTCTGGATTTTCTCATTATGCTGGAAACTTATTTTTTTCTTCCTTTCTTATTTATTTGTGTTGGTACTGGGGCTTGAATTGAGGGCCAAGATGTTCTCCCTTAGCTTTTTCTTTACAAGGCTAGTGGTGTTCTACCACTTGAAACATACCTCTACTTCTGGCTTTTTATGGTTAATTGGAGATAAGTCTCTCAGATTTGTCTGCCCAGTCTGGTTTTGAATTTCATTCCTCAGATCTTAGCCTCTCAAGTAACTAAAATTATGGGCAGGAACCACTATTACTTGGTATAACTTTGAATTTTCATTTGAATATAATGAATGGATTTGTACGGGTCAAGTTTTTAAATATCCTAGTTTATTTTTCCGCACCTCAGCTGGCAAACCAGCATTTGCTCAGCACTGCTTGGTGCTCAGTTCCTAACCAGGAATTAAATGGACTGTTGCTGCCTCTATAAAACTTATTGGGGCTTTAATAAGAGAGGTAGAGGTTAGTATCTTTATCTCCTGATTGACTCATTGTCATTTATTGACATTGTCATCAGAAGCATGAATCTTTTTTTATTATTATTATTATTTTTTATGTCAGTTGTGGGGCCTGGACTCTGGGCCTGGGTACTGTCCCTAAGCTCTTCAGCTCAAGGCTAGCACTTTACCACTTGAGCCACGGTACCACTTCTAGCTTTTTCTGCTTATGTGGTTCTGAGGAATTGAACCCACGGCCTCATGCATGCGCTGAGCTACCTTTCAAGCCCAGAAACATGAATCTTTGCATTACATTGTTAAATAGTTGGCACAGTTGATGAAGATTTCAAAACCTATATAAATTTATAGTTTTTTCAGACTATCTGAATTATTTTTATTTTTCTGTTGTTTTTACATACAAAAGACAGGGTGAATATTGATCTCAAAATAGATTTAAGTCTTATATTAGTTTTAGAAATTTCTACTCACCCATATACAATTATTGCCCAAAATGATAATTCGTAGTAGCCACATTTCTGTTTAGGTAATTTCAACGACATTCTAAGGCTTTCTTCAATTCTGTATGGACTAAAGGGACTTTTTCCTTTTCCTTCACTGGCATAAGTAAGAAAACACTGACAGTGATTTCAAAATACCTAATGGAAACATCCCATTGGCTTTTAATATTTTCAAAGATTTCCATTTCTGTTTATTTAATTTGTTAGACAGTTTATATTACAGATTACCAGTTATTTTGATTATTTATTTGTTATGTGGTATATGCTCATACAGCAATGGAATGTGCTCAATTTCTTTTGGATCCTGAAAATGAGCTCTGATCAAATGGCAGCTAGCCCTAGCTTTTTCCTTAGCCAAAATAACATCCCTATTTTCCATTATATCACTTCTGTCCTCTTTTTTTTTTAACCTGACTGTTCTCTATACTTAAAACTCCTCTATAATTTTTTTGATATATTTTCTTTACTTTTGACTAAAGATACGCGATATGAGTAGAAGATGTTCATGGTGTTTTTTGTTTTTGTTTTTGTTTTTTGTTGGTCATGGGGCCTGAACTTTGGGCCTAGGCACTGTCCCTGAGCTCTTCAGCTCAAGGCTAGTGCCCTACCATTTGAGCCATAGCACCACTTCCAGCTTTTTCTGCTTATGTGGTACTGAGGAATCAAACCCAGGGCCTCATGCATGCAAGGCAAGCACTCTACCACTAAGCCACCTTCCCAGCCCCTGTTCATGGTGTTTTAAAGAACTTACAGTTTTTCAATAAAATAGAAAGCAGCAGGCTGGGATGTAGCTTAGTGGCAAAGCACTTGCTTAGCAAGTATAACATCCTGGGTTCAGTCCTCTGTTTAAAACCCCCCCTCCCAAATAAAAGAGAAAGCAGCTTTACACGCCTACCTGCTAATCAAAAGCAGCATCAGATTCACCAAATTTAACAGCTTTGGTGGTGGTGCTGCCAATTACCAATACTAATAAAATATGCAAGATTATTTTATAATCTTTTTGAGTATACACTACCAGAAAAATAATTTTAACTTAACATTAATTTAATCATGTTAGTAGCCAGGCACTCACTGGTGGCACATGCATATAATCGTAGTTACTCAGGAGGCTGAGATCTGAAGATTGCTGTTCAAAGCCAGCCTAGACAGTCTGTGAGACTCTTAATCTCCAATTAACCACTCAGAAAACCAGAAGTAGCACTGTGGCTCAAGTGGTAGCACGCTTGCCTTGAGCTGAAGAGCTGAGGGGCAGCACCCAGGCCCAGAGTTCAAGCCCCACAATTGACAAAAAAAAAAAAAATGTTAGCAACACTCAGCATTTAACTAAATGTGCCTGATACATGGTACTTTACATATATTGAATACATAACAATATTATAAAATAGATGACTATGTTTTATGGTCAAAGAAACTGATGGAAAACAGGTTAAGTTGACTTGCTATACATATGTATATTATGACTTTTATATGAAAATATTACATTAACATTGAAAATTTTTGTTTAATTAACTTTGAGTTTATTCATCATTTCCTATAACTTTATATAAAATTATAACTTAATAATAGTTAACTCTGATCAAATTGAAAAGTGAGATTATTCTTAGCTAACATTTTTTTAAAGAAATTATCATCTAAAAAAATCTCAAAGTGGTGCCTAATTTGAACAATATCCAGAATAAGAATTTTTAAAAATCTACAGGCTTCATGCCTGTGATTGCAGCTACTCAGGAGGTTGAGATGTAGAGGATTACAATTTGAGGCTAGTCCTTCAAAAAGTTAGCAAGGCCTTATATCACAAGTGAAGCAGATGCTGTGGATCACTCTGTAATGCCAGCTATGAAGTCTGAGACTGACCCAAGATAAAAACAAAACCAAAAAATATAAAACCAAAAAATTACAAAAAGCAAACAAGTACTAGAGGTGGCACAAGTGACAAAGTACCTAGGAAGCTCAAAGTCCTGAGTTAAACCCCATGTACAAAATTAAAAATTAAAAAATCTGCTTTAGTTAAAGTTTGCTAGATGTTAATGCTCTTCTATTTTATACAGCCCAAAATCTTAAGTCTTTTGAAGGATTGATAAATGAAAGTGTCTGATAAACTAACTTGAAGGTAAAGTTATGAGTTCATTCTTAACCACAACTAAGACAATTTCTTTTTCTTTTTCTTTTTTTTGGGGGGGGGTCTGGTCATGGGGCCTGAACTCTGGGCTTGGGCACTGTCCCTCAGCTCTTCAGCTCAAGGCTAGCGCTCTACCACTTGAGCCACAGTGCCACTTCTGGCTTTTTTCTTTTTGTTTATGTGGTGCTGAGGAATCGAACCCTAGGCCTCATGGATACAAGGCAAGTGCTCTACCACTGGGCCACCTTCCCAGCCCCGACTAAGACAATTTCTACAACTCTGTTCCTAGGTTACTTGCCAAGTTGGTAAGTCAGTCCTTATATGCCATACAAGTGACCTAACCTATTATCTTCTAATACTTGATTTAGACTGAAACTCCTCTCACTATTCTTACCTTCACTTCCATTTTTTAAAAATTACCTGCTGTAACAGCTACATTGCACTAAGGTTTGCAGGTAAAGGTCATGGATCAATGTAAATTCAAACCTATAAATTAAACAAAGTGTCACTGATTCAGAAGATGTTGCACTAAGCTTTCTGGGAAACATGCAGCAGAGCCATAGCTGTTCTATGTCGGAGAACAGAATGGGTCTGCTGGCTAAAGCAGTTAAGCATTCAGCCTACTATTCTAATTTGTATGTGAAATGATGTATTCTAAGCGAAATTCTTAAAATGTCCTGTCCAGTAAATGGATACCTCTGTGAACTTTTATTCAGTTAAGATTTAGAACTGTGTGATGCCTAATTCCCCAAAATTCCGTAGCAGATTTTTTCTCCCAATTCTGGGGGTAGGGTGGGAAGAAGGACCTCAAAAGTAGTTTTAAGATAACTAGAGCCATGTGCCCAGTGGCTCATGCCTGTAATCCTAGCTACTTATAACATAACTGTGGTCAAGTGGTAGAGCGCTAGCCTTGAGCTGAAGAGCTCAGGGATAGCCCCCAGGCCGAGTTCAAGCCCCATGACTGACCAAAAAAAAAAAAAAAAAGATGATAACTAGGTAAAGTGAAGAACAGTAATCTAATAATCAGGTTGCAACTTTTCACTTTCAAGATGTGATACCCGAAAAACTTGCCTTGATGATGAACTTGAATTGTTCAAATAGTTATCTTCCCATTATACCATTCTTGTCTCAGATTTCTTTTAAATTTTAACTTAACAAGTGAATTAAAGGAATGTCAGCTCTAAGCAATGAATTTATTTCTGGGAGACAGGTATGTTATAAGATCCCTAATAAAGTTGCAAAGCATTAGGACCTATGTCCTTCTCTCCTTCCCTCCTTCCTATCTTCCCTCACTCGTCTCTCATTTTCTTGTATATATTCCTCTGTCCCCAACCCCCTTCATTACTCTCTCCATGAAATTAGAGTTTGGACTAGCCAGGCCTCTGTGTTTTTTGCTCTGAAGCAATTGAATCCTCTATATTGTAAAAACATCTTGAACAATTCCTTGACATTGTTTTAGTGTCATCTGTAAATATACACAAATGCTACTACAGCCACCCAAGTTCTCTGCCTTGAATAGCAATGAGATTTTTTCCCCCCAAGTACTGGAGATCAAACCCAGGACCCCTTACTTTCTAGACAAGCACTCTACCACTGAATTATGTCCTCAGTCTGAAAACAAGATTTTTTTCTAAAATAAAGATTGGTAAGTTAGGAGAAAAAGAATAAATAAATTCACTTAGAATGAACTATATAAAACATTGGCACTTTGGTTGTAGAATTATATTAAACAGTATAACTATATAAAACAATTATACTAACTTTGCTATATAAACTGCATTTCAGAGTTTTAGTAGTCAGCATATCATATAAATATTGAAAACATTTGTGTGTTTATTTTTAATAAATTTACCATGCAAATAAGCATTAGTATTTATATTTCTTAATTAAAAATGATATGCACTTTAATATTCTAAGTCACCATTCTTTGGGGGGTGGGAAATCATTAACAGTTCAGATTCAGTCATTAAATGTGAAAGACACTTATGATTTGAAATTTTCTCAAATTTTTATTCAGTGAAAAAAATTTTTACAGCAAAACTAGAGATTTCTCTAATTTCTTGTCTATTTTTATAAATAAAATTCATTACTTGGCTGAAATCTTAAAATTACTTTTGCAAGTTAGAATAATTTCATAATTTTTAAATAAATGATTAAGAATCTTGAGCATGTATTGTTTTGACTTAAAGCTAAGATTTGATTTGTATTGTGACACATATTTACATTTTAGAAAATAGACTTTACCTGTATTCAATCAATATAACTTTAAACAATAAGTAGGATATTCATATAAATCATTTTGAGCAGAATTTTGAAGGAAGATGAAACTACATTCATAAATCCTTTTTATAGTTAGGGTAAAATTCATTTTACAAATTCTTTGTTTAGAAATACATTGTGCAAAGTTAGAGACATAAAACATATTTTCGGGGAACTAAAATTACATATTCTGTGCCATTTATGTTGGACTGTCTCTCATCAGTCAATAGGCTTGATCATCATCTGAACGGCTCTTAAGGAGTATGACCCGCCTCTGTATTCAGCCCAAAAAATTCCATCTTGGTGCTTGCTTCTGTAATGACCTCCTCTGTACCATACTCCATTGAGGTTAGAATGTGCACAGGCATTGTACCACCAGCCTCCTTTATGAAAGTGAGCGCAGTTTCCTTGGAGGAAAAACACACAGATGTCAAAGTTTCTTACCAGCAGTTAAAAACTTGTACATTTACAACAGTTTTAATTTGAACTTTCCTTACTGAATTGTTACCTTTAGTAGGTTTATTTCACTTACTCTATTGTTGTTGTATCCTCTACTTGAAAGAGCACTTGAATTGCCCTTTTTATTTATCTTTTTGATGTAAGATTACTTTTTTTTTTAAGCATTCAGTCTGCTAGCCAACAGGGTAAAGGAAATACAGTGTTCATGAGAGATATACAGAGAAAAATATTAGGAAAGGAAAGGTAGAGAATTGGTTAAAGCAGAAGGTAAAGTTTGAGAAAAAGTGAATTTCAAAATAGCAAAAGAAAAAAAAAAATTCTACCTGGGCCCTCCTCTAATCCCAGCCCATGGGAGGGAGGAAATAGAAAAACTAACATTTGATGCCAGCCCAGCAAAAAACTGAGAGAGTCAGAAAATGACCTTTTGAGGCTAGCACAGGCAAAAAGGAGAACCCTCCCTCTAAACAGTAAACAAACAAAAAGGCTGTAATGATGTTGTATATTACTACTTCTCAGTTATATGGGGAAGCACAGGTAGGAGCATCTTGGTCCAACTGCAGGCAAAAATGTACACCCTATCTGAAAAATAACTAAAGCAAAAAGGGCTCATGTGGTAGACCACCTACCTAACAAGCACCACCAGAAAATAAATATAAAAGTAAGTAGCATAGCTCATCCAGTAATTAAATGATTTTTTGTAAACAAAAAAGAATATGTATGGTCACATTCTCTCTCTTTTGCCATCATAAAGTAGATTAAAAGAGAAACCTATATCCAGCCAAAAATGGGTGATGCTTGGATTTGCTGGGTAGACAGGCTCTCCACCATTTGAACCATACATCCAGCTTTTGTGCTTTCATTACTTTTCAGATAGTGTCTTCATTTTCTGCCTAATTGGCCTAATTGTGCCTTCTCACAGTAGCTTTTTTGGCTAGTCCATTTTACCACCTACCACAGGCCCTGATACCCACCACTTTCTTTTGCTTATTTGATTTTAATTTTCTTAGAGCAATCTATCAACACCCGATAAATCTCTGTAGATGTAAGCTCCAAAGGAGAGAAACTTTCTTAACTGTTTTGTCTCCAGCACTTTCAGCAGAGTCTGGCAGCATATGTCAGATATCTAGGTAGTATATGCATTTGAAGGAAGTTTCATTTTTTCATGAATGTGGCTTGGTTTTGTTTTTCTCTAGATCCTTGTTCTTCCCCAATATCATACTTTAAGAAAACCTTATAGAAGAGATCCTAAAAGCTATGTTCACAATGACTGTTCATATGACCTTTCTAAAACAATTTTACTAGCATAAACTTCAATAACTAGGTGCTACGTAATGCACAGAAAGTGGCAACTATACAAATACGTTTTCTTACCTGCATACATATCTTTGTCTCTGTCCAGTGTGGTGAATTGTTTACCATTATGCCACATCATAGAATCCCCTGCATTTCCCTGGTAAGTTCCCAGGCGCAGTCTATAGAATTCACTTTCAGGTTCCAGCCGAAAGCTACTATATTCTGCATACACCTTTTTATCACTCCAGTCTTCTAATTCAATCAACAATTTATAATTATCTTGATTACTAAGCTTATAGATATTTTCCAGTCCAAGCCAGTATTCTCCATCAATGTTTCCAAACCCTTTCTGTTAATAAACAGAGATGAATGCATAAGTAAATGTAAAGACAGTAAACATAATTACAGAAAAATAAATGTCCAGTAGTATACAGATACTGGCTATTTAAGTGGTAATAAGAACTTGTTTTTGTAGATTACCTGGTTTTCATATGTTCTACATTGTCACTTTGTTTTGTTTTGCTTTAATATGTCATTGGTTACATAGCTATTTAGAAATCCTGTGAATAAACAAAGGCCAAAGACCAAAGTTTATTTCTGGCTAGTAAAAACAGGAACTGATAAACTATAATAGATTTGTGAAAAGGAGTCCCAATCTCATACTGCTCCAAGAAGCACTTTTCCCTGCTTAGTATAATATATGGATATTGTTCCCATCTTACTCCAACAAAGGATATCTAAGATTATTAAAGCCTTTAATTAAAGCCCTACCAGGTATTTTAGAACAGGTTACCTTTTGTAGTTCTAAGTAAAATTAAGAAAAGGTAAAGTACTAATCTTCCAAGAGTCTTCTTTGAAAAACTAAAACACTTGGGCTGGGAAGGGGCTTAGTGGTAGAGTGCATGCTTCGCATGCATGAGCTCCTGGGTTCGATTCCTCAGTACCACATAAGCAAAAGACGCTCAGGGACAGTGCCCTGAGTTCAAGCCCCAGGACTGGCAAAAAATAAATAAATAACTTGAAAAATGAGTTAAATGAGTTAATTAAATGAATTCATTAAATATATTATGGTTTCAATAAGAATTTTGACATTTTAGGTATGTAGCAACATAGATTTAGGACACCTGATCTTAACACTGTAAGTGTATTTCCAAGAAGATTGTGTTAGAGGATTTTTTTTCTCCTATCTTTTGTGCTACTTGTTCAGAGATGTTACATCATTTTTGACATGGATATATTGACTGACAATAGAATTTCACATAGGAGTAAGAGTAAGCTTGCCTTATTCATGGATTTAATATGTGTGGTTTTGACAAGCTGTGTAAAATTTAAAAAAAAAATTTTTTTAATGAGGTGGATACCGGTGGCTCACACCTGTAATCGTACCTATTCAGGAGGCTGAGATCTGAGGATCACAGTTCAAAACCAGCCCGGGCAGGAAAATCTGTGAGACTCTGATCTCCAATAAACTATTCAAGACCAGAAGTGGCGCTGTAGCTCAAGTGGGTAGAGCACTAGCCTTGAGCTGAAGAACTCAGGAACAGTGCCCAGGCCAAGTTCAAGCCCCACAACTGACCCCTCCCACCTCTACCCCTCTCCCCCCCCCCGGCCCCCAAGAAAATCAGTGAAAGAAAAAATCAAAGCCAGGGTTCCGGTTGCTTACATCTGTTGTGCTAGTTACTCAGGAGGATCACAGTTCAAAGCCAATCCTGGCAGAAAAGTCCTTGAAACTTTTTTTTCGGGGGTGGGGGGAGTCAGTAGTGGGCTTGAACTCAGGGCCTAGAGCTGTGTCTGACTCTTCTGCTCAAGGCTAGCACTCTACCACTTTGATACATATCTCCACTTCCAGTTTTCTGGTGACTAATTAAGCCACCAGCACTGATAAAAAAGACTTTTTTTTTTTTTTTTGGCTTTTTTGGTGTCCGGTCGTGGGGCCTGAACTCTGGGCCTGGGCATTGTCCCTCAGCTCTTCAGCTCAAGGCTAGCGCACTACCACTTGAGCCACAGTGCCACTTCTGGCTTTTTCTGCTTATGTGGTGCTGAGGAATCAAACCCAGGGCCTCAGGCATGCAAGGCAAGCGCTCTACCACTGAGCCACCTCCCCAGCCCTGATATAAGACTCTTAACTGATTAACCATCCAAAAAAGCCGAGAATAGAACTATGGCTTAAGTGGTAGAACACTAGCCTTGAACAAAAACCAAAACAACAACAAAGTCCCCTCAGAGACAGCTCAGGCCTGAGTTCAAGCCCTAGGACAGGAATTAAAAAAAAAAATTCTGGCATTTACATTACACTGTTTGGTTGATGCAAAGAAACTCTGTCTATCTTGTGTTTTGGTCATTTCTGGTTACATTGTTGTGTGATCTGCTGAGTGTTTCCTTGCTCTTAATTTTCTGAAATATGCCTCTCAAAAAGTAAAGGAAATACTAGATTTGTTCAAAAGCAGCATGTCTTTAGTGGAAGTTGGATATATTTATGGGAAAATGAATTGGGCAGCTGCAGTACTATGTTGGATTTTTTGTATCCTGAGCATGTATGGAACGATATACCATGAGGGATTAGCCATCTAGAATATAAGTCTTTCTTGCCATCTTTAAACTGAAATATATATGTGTATATTTCATTCATTCATTCATAAATTTAACATTTCATAAAAACTATTAGGAAGACAACTTGTTTTACTTTTTCCAAGTTGATAATACATGTTCTAGTTCTAAATGAAAATCTAGTTGTTTATCATTACCCACCCCCCCAGCAACAGCATGTCTTGTGTCATAAACTTAAAACATGGTTATCAGAAGTAATTCAAGAAAGGGAGACATTTTTCCATTCCTATATACATATTTATTGCCAAATATGTTTGATGTTACAAATGTGATCATAGGAATGGAATTAAGTATCTTTGCAAATTATAAGTCTGTGTATGAGTTAGTCATCCAAACTGAAAAGGAGACATTTTAAATTCAGTTAACTTTTTACATTTCAATTTTTAATTTAAAAATGGAAAATAATGTATCTGACATGTAGATGATAAAATCTCATGGTTAGTTCTATATATCTTCTTTACTACTGCAAAAGCTACCTGGCACCACCTCTCCTAAGTCTGAACTCAGTGATTTACCTTATAATTTTCCCAGTTTCTGAAGAAGTTAACAGAGCCATCTGTCCTTTTCTGAATAACAGTCCAACCCCCAGGATCCAAACTGTTCTCACACCATAACTGCATTGGTCCATTGCTGTTTTCAGGCTTAATCATGTAAATCCCACTGACTGAATGTCCAGCTTCTTTTGCGTGCTGACAGTCTTTGAATGGTCCTGTAATTTAAGTATTATTAATTACCAGAAAACATAATATAAAATAAAGGAGTAGTTTAGTGAAGTTTCCTACCTTTGTTTTTTATAGAAACCACTTTCTATAGTGTACATAATACCAAATAAGTTGAGGTAAATTTTAAAAAGTAAATAAAAGCATTACACCAGTCACACTATTAATAAAAGCATTAATTTGTTTGTTCCATTCTTCTCTGCTTTATCCAGAGACATGTTTGGTATAATCCTAAAATAGGTAGAAATTTTGATTGACTTTTTGGGAGCTAATACTGAGGTTGAAATCAGGGCCTGGGTTCTGCTGTCCCTAAGCTTTTTTGCTCTAGGCTAGCACTCATAAGATTTGAACCATAGCTCCACTTCTGACTATTTGGTAGTTACTTGGAGATAAGATTCTAACTGAGTTGGCTTTGAACTGCAGTCATCAAATCTCACTCAGCCTTCTGAGTACCTAGGATTACTAGGAAAACTACTAGCACCTGGCAGATTGTATCTTTTTAATTTCTGTGAAGTTACACTCTCTCTCTCCATACTAGCCTTATAATAGCTGTATAATGACTAATGCCATCAATACATCAATGTTTCTTCTATCATTGGATTTTTGTTCTTGCAATTAATACTGTACAAAGTGACTTCATTCTTACTGACTTTATTTTTCATATTTAATTATACAAATGCTATGAAATGGAATTGACCTGGATTAAGGAGGTATTGGCATACTTTAGAGTTTCTGAAATTCTATTTTGGTGAAAAGTACTAGTCTTGGGCTGGGAAGGTGGCTCAGTGGTAGAGCGCTTGCCTTGCATACATGAGGCCCTGCGTCGATTCCTCAGCACTACATAAGCAAAAAGAAAAAGCCGGAAGTGGCATTGTGGCTCAAGTGGTAGAGTGCTAGGCTTGAGCTGAAGAGCTGAGGGACAGTGCCCAGGCCCAGAGTTCAGGCCCCACGACCAGACCCAAAAAAAAAAAAAAAAAGAAAAGTACTAGTCTTATTCAGTGAATCTTGACAGTCTAGTAAGTTTTAGAAATGCTAAATATTAGATTTTCCTTTTGAAAACTCACAACATACTTTTGTTTATTAAAGACTGAGAAAACTTGAAGCAAAGAAACCAGACTTTCCCAAACTTACAATATCTCATTTTCCCTATACAATACTTAACAGGCTATATGAAAACATTTCAGGAATGTTGGCCTGAATGGCTTTCCAAAGCATATTAGTTTATGACTGCTAGTATTTTTTAATCAAATTTGTACAGTGATTTTGTGATAGTTTACAGATGTTCTACTGATATAATAGCTAAAATGTGTATCTTAGATGATGATAACCTTACTCTTCTACCCATTTCTTTCTATTCCTCACGTCTTTGCTTAGCACTACTGTGCTGCATTTGCCCTATAGTTATTTCACAATCCTAAATATTCTCTGTATTTTTAATCAGCTATTAAATTTCTTTCTCCTCTCCTCTCTTTCTCCCTTCTTCCCTCAATTCCTCTCTTTTCTTTTTCTCCTCTTTTCCCCCGTTATCTCCCCCCCTCCCAATGCTTATTAGAGTTTGAATGCAGGGTCTCATGCTTACTAGGCAAGTACTCTACCATTGAGCCATACCTATAGTCTCTCACTATTTTTAAAATGACAACTCATTTTGGAAAATAATTTGTAGCGTGTCATTCGTATGCTGTATTTTGAGATACATAGAATGACAGCTAAACATCTTTCACCAGTGATTTTTATTTGAGTCTGTTTTTAGTTTTGTTTCTGTTCTAGGCTTGGGGCTTGAACTTAAGGCCCTGCATGCTGTCCCTGAGCTTTTTTGCTCAAAGCTAATGCTCTACCACTTGAGCCATACTTCCACTATTGGCTTTTTGTGGTTAATTGGGAATAAGAGTCTCAAGGATTTTCCTGCCCATGCTGGCTTTGAACTGTGATCTTCATATCTCAGCCTTCAGAGTAACTAGGATTAAAGGAATGAGCCACTAGCACCTAGCTGAGTTTGGTGTGTGCGTGCCTGTGCGCGCGCACACACACACACACACACACACATTCCGAAACAAGAATTGCCCTGCTCTTACTAAAACAAAAGTATAAATATTCAAATTGTCAAATTGTATGTTAGAAAATTTCAAATTTTGATAAGTATAATCTTTAAATTTGATGGAAATAAAGTTTTAAGTACAGTTCTTAAAAGAATTTCTACTCTGGATAATAGGATGGTTGAAATTTTGAGAAATGTTTTATACTATGCCAAGAACATAGTGTTTCTTTGGAGTTTTATTAAGATAGAATTAATCTCATTTAATAAATTATACCTCTATCATTATAAGGAATGTAGAATATGAGCTCTTCTTTATAGATTGCGCCTTAAGGATAGATACCATTTTTGTTTTCCTTCTGTATGTTTTCCTATCTTTAGTCCTAGGTCATTAGTAATTTTTGTTAAATGAATTATTCTTCTTTCTCATTTTATTATTTATTGGTTGCTTGTGGGACTTGAGCTCAGGGCCTGGGGCTGACCCCAAGCTCTTTTGCTCAAGGCTAATTCTCTACCACTTTGAGCCACAGCATTACTTACAGTTTTCTGGAGGTTAATTGGAGGTAAGAGCCTCACATACTTTCTTGCACTGGCTGGCTCTGTACCTCCATCCTCAGATCTCTCTTGGGTTTGGTTTTTTGTTTTTTGTTTTTTTTGTACTAGGTATCAAACCCAGGATGCTTTGCCATTAAGCTACATCCTAGCCCTTCTTTTTTTTTTTTAATACAAGAAAGATTTGTTTCATAGATTAGTCACTAGTTCAGATTTTTAAAAATATTCATACAGTGTCCATAAAGCACTATAGATTTCTGGCAAAAATGGTATCTTCCTTGGATTATATTACCTTTTCAGAGATTTTCTTTTCATTATTAAGGCTTGAAGGTGACTATAATTATTTAAATTTTTTTCTTTATATTCCTAGTTTGCTGACAGGTTTTGTTGTTGTTGTTGTTTGGTTGTTTTTGGTTGCTGGTTTGGGTTCTTTTTGTTGCTTGTCCTGGGGCTTGAACTCAGGACCTGAACACTGTCTCTAAGCTTGTTTTCCTTAAAGTTACAGCTTTACCACTTGAGCCACAGCTCCACTCTGGCTTTTTTGGGGAAGGAGGGGAAGTGTGTGTGTGTGTGTGTGTGTGTGTGTGTGTGTGTGTGTGTACGTGTGTGTGTTTTCTCTGGGTTGTTCATGTTTTTGTTTTGAGACAAGTCTCCATAGTGCACATAGTCTTGATCATCCTGCCTCATTTCTCATCAAATGTTATGATTATAAGTATATACTACCACACCAGCTTTGGGTGTTTTTGGTTTTAAATCGTGAGTAGATTTAAAACTTTTTTTTCAAAAGCTTTTTCTGTGTGTACTGAGTTGATGATGCTAGGGTTTTTCTTATTTGCTAAATGAATTATATTTTGTATTGCTGGGATAAATTTATCTTGATCACAGTATTTCAAGCTTTCTCACCACCACTTCTACAACACACACAGCCCCCCCCAAACCCCCCTCCCCTCACTTATGAAGCTTAGGCTGCACTGGATCTCAATATTCTCCTGCCTGCCTCACTTCATGGGTGCTGGGATTGCAGGTGTGTTACCACCATGCTCAGCTCAATTCAGCTTAAAGTAATCATAACTGGTGATCATTAGTTCTTTTTTTATTTCATTCTTGGTTTTGACACAGGAATGAATCTTAGGTAATGACTTAAGTGGTACTTAATACACATGTGCCTATTTAATTAATAAACTTAATGTGCCTATTTGATGAAGAAACTACTTGACAAATGTGCAGTCATTTCAAACTGTCACATTCTGCAGATATATACCCTAATAGCTGATTTTAGCTGTTTTTTGTGTTTAGCTAACCTTACATATAGCACAAAACATTAATATGCTTGGGCAAAATCTCAGGCAAACCAATATTACCTCTTTTACTGATGTTGTTCTCCTTTTTTCTTCATTCAAAAGTGAATCATCTTATATTACAGAAGCACATATGATCATCAGAGAAAGGTGGAGAGCCTGTATTTCAGTTCTGTAAATTTCTTCTTATATGGGAGTGAAATGGGAGGGAAAGGGAAGAAGGACTCCAAAACCCATATTGAGGCTATTTTGTGTAATACAGGTAAAGTATTTGTTTACTTATAGTCAAGGACTTTATTCTTTGGTGTGCATCCATAGTTTGAGTCCACTTAGGCACTCATATTTGTTGAATTACTGGGGTTTGATTTTAGGAGCTCAAGTTTGCCAGGCATGTATTCTACTTGGCACACCTGCCTGTCTACTATAGTTATCCATCTATTGTCTCTCTGTCTATTTGATATTGAGGTTTCAGTTCAGGAGTTTGCACCTAGTAGGCAAGCACTGTTGCACGTGAGCTACACTTCCATTCCTCATCAGAGAGTTTGATCTGACAGAGCAGTTGCAAGTTCCTTATGTCTGAAATGAATTAACTGATGATGTTTAGAATTCTTCAGATAGACCTTGTTAGCAATGTGGAATCTTCTGAGATTTTTTTTTGGGGGGGGGGGTCCGGTCATGGGGCCTGAACTCTGGGCCTGGGCGCTGTCCCTCAGCTCTTCAGCTCAAGGCTAGCGCTCTACCACTTGAGCCACAGCGCCACTTCCGCCTTTTTCTTTTTGCTTATGTGGTGCTGAGGAATCGAACCCAGGGCCTCATGCATGCAAGACAAGCGCTCTACCACTGAGCCACCTTCCCAGCCCCGATTTTTTTTCTTTCCTTAAAATTTTTCTTTTTATTTGCCAGTCATGGGGCTTGAACTCAGGGCCTGGGATCTGTCCCTGAGCCTCTGTGTGCTCAAGGTTCATGCTCTACCTGAGCCACAGCGCCACTTCCAGCCATTTCTGTTTATGTGGCACTGAGGAGTCGAACCCAGCACTCTACCACTAAGCAACATGCCCAGCCTTGAGGCAATTCTTTTAATTAGGGTGTAAATCAACTAGAGGATAAACCTGTCAGCATAATTGCTCAGCTACAAGTTTCAGGAAAGTACTTTATATTAGAGAATCTTGATATTGGTATCCCACTGAAACCAATTGTACCTAAAATTTGAACTAATAGGAAGCATTCCAAATTGTAAAATGTTAAATATTCTGTAATTTAAAGTAAGCCTGACACAATAGAACACACCTTTAATTTCTAATGGCTATGTTTCAAGTTTAACTTTGTTTTTTGTTGTTGTTGTTGTTGCTGTTTGTTTTTGTTTTGGGGTTTGGGTTTTTTTGGTGCCTGTCATTGGGCTTGAATTCGGGGCTTGGGCACTGTCCCTTGCTCAAAGCTATCACTGTGAACTACAGCTCAGCTTCTGGTTTCTTTTTTTCCTTGGTAGTTAATTGGAGATAAAAGTCTCAGACTTTCTTTCCCAGGCTGGCTTCAAACTGCTAGGATTATGGATGTGAGCCACCAATGTCTGGCTCAATTTTAATGTTTTTTGTTGTTGTTTTGTTTTGTTGTTTTTTGGGTTTTTTATTTTTTGGTTGGTCATGGGGCCTGAACTCTGAGCCTGGGTACTGTCCCTGAGCTCTTCAGCTCAAGCCCATCATTTGAGCCACAGCGCCACTTCCACCCTTTTCTGTTTATGTGGTGCTGAGGAATCGAACCCAGGGCTTCATGCATACAAGGCGAGCATTCTACCACTGAGCCACCTTCCCAGCCCTCAATTTCAACTTTTATGCTTACTTTTCTCATCTCTGTCTATCATGACAAGTAAAGGCACATAAAAAGAAATATACCCCAAAATGTAAGAAGTATAAATGGTCAGACTATAATACCACACCATGTACTCTGTACTTTCATACATCACCTTATTCAGTCAACCAACAACCTCTGTCAAAAAATAAAATCTCGTTGGATGCCCAGTGGCTCATATCTGTAATCCTAGCTACTCAGGAGGCTGAGCTCCATGAAATTCTTATCTCCAATCATCTATTCAAAAACGCCAGAAGTAGCACTGTGGCTCAAGTGGTAGAGCACTTGCCTTGAGCCAGAGAAGCTCAGAGATAGCGTGCCTAGGCCCCAAGTTCAAACCACAGGATCAGCAAAAAAATAAAAATAAAATTTCCACCAGAGAGGCAAATAGGCATTAGAAAAACCTGGCTAGAACATAGGTTTCCTGAAAATCAGAGCTATATCTTAGACTGTGAAGCTGTGTCTTAGAACCCAAGGAACGAACTTTGTGTAGTAATACTAGTAGTAGTAAACCACCACACTCAGTTTCTTCATTGAGAATGGGGTATCATATATCTTTCTCCCCAATATGAGCCTGTCACTTAACAATAATAACAGAAATGTGCCACGATGTTTAAATATTAGTTGGAAAGGTTATCACTTGGGAAGAGGTCTCTAGAACTTTTCCACCTAAGCTGACCTCAACCCATCATCCTCTTGATGTCAACCTTCCAGTAATTAGGACTACAAGCATGAGCCACTTGCACCTGGCTAATTAAGTTATATCCTTGGCCTGTTAATACTGTTGGGCCTATTTATACTGAAAGGAAACTAGCAGGATATAGTGTATTAAATACTTTATTGAAGGTCTTTGGAATGAAAATGTAATCAAATTAGCTATCATTTATTTGGCATCTACCAGTGTCAGACAATATCTGTACTAAGAAGGAATTTATAATAGAAAGTATTTACTTAAATTACCAGGTATACACATAAAGGTAACCGATAAGTCAAGAGGAAATATGGAAAATAATGTTACATGTATATTACAGAATGTAGGGGTGTATTCATAGATATTAACAGGCCCTTCAAGCCTTAGGAGTCAACAAGGGCTTGAAGGAAGATTTTTAGTGAGAATCATTCAGTCTAAGTCATCATTTGAGTGGCAAAAGTCATGAAAAATATTCAGGAGAAAATGAGTAGATGCATTGTATTGAAGCATATGGTTTTTGTGATGAGTCTTTTGCTAGTGTAGAATGTATTTTGGAAAAAGTCAACTTAGACCAGTTGGCAGGTATTACACAGTTCTTAGGAAGGGCTAGCAGTTTGGGTGACAGGAACTGTTGTAAGCATTGAAGTGTTAAACTCTAAAGCACTATTGCTAGTCCCCAATTACAAATAAGAAAACTGAAACACAAGAAAACTACCCACCCCAGTTACATAATCAGTGACACAGAAATTCTCTTTTTAGTTAATCTCATAGGTAATTTGAATATAAGTTATGGATCTGGCTCAGAATTAGAAATGAGAAATACAGGTAAAATTCATGCAGGTCACTGCATGTATAAAGTAAGTGGTAAGTGTCAAAGATGGGCCAAGTTAATTTTGATATGATTGGTAACAAAATCAAAGTAGAAAAACCTGTTTGATTTTTCAGTTTTGCTTATAGAAATTTATCCTAAGAATATTACCACATAAAAATAAAAAGGAGGAAAAAAATAGCTGGTGCAGGTGGCTCATACCTGTAATACTAACTACTCAGGAGGCTGAGATCTGAGGATCAAGGTTTGAAGCCAGTTCAGGCAGAACAGTTTGTAAGACACTTGTATTCAAAAAAAACACTGAAGACAAAACAAAAAAAGCCAGAAGTAGAGCTATGGGCCAGCTAGAAGAGTGCTAACCTTGAGCACAAAAGCTCAGGGACAGTGTCCAAGGCCTGAGTTCCAGCCTCATGACTAGCACAAAACAAAGGGGAGGTGCTGGGGGGAGGAGCGGAAGAACACCTTTAAAAAGTCACAAGAATATTACAATGTTTATGAGAAAATAAACACAACTTGAATGCTATTACCAAATGTTAACAACTGATTATATCTGAGTATTTGGCCTGTCTCATGAAAAAATTTTTAAAAGATGATTGTTGCTTTGTAGATTTTCTTTAGTAAATAAGTATTTTGCAGTGAGTGGTTTGCTTGCTTGCTTATTTGAAGATGTATCTTATTGTGTACCCCAGAATGGCCTTGCTTGATCAGGGTACTCCTGCCTCAGCCTTTCAAGTGCAGGGTTACAGGAGTAGACCATCATGCTCAGCTTGTATTATTTATGTAGTGATATTTTCTTTATTTCTAAGAGGGAATGCTAGTTTGGAGATAAGATTATTTTAGGATTTATTTACTAAGTCAGTCCATTCATCGAGTGCCTTCAATATGATGAGCAGAAGATGCTAAATTTGGATCTGGCTAAGTGTCAAGATGGAATAATGAATATTAAGGTCACTGTCTTACAGAAATATTAGACCATCAGCACTCAGGGTTTGGAGAAAGAACTACATAAGTATGCTTGTTAGAATCTGGAAGGCACAACATTAGCCTCAGAAGCCTTCAGGTTAGCCTTAATCTGCAAAATTGACAGGGATTCATACTAGGGGAGCCAGTGGTAGAATGTCAATAACTGACATCCAGATTTAGTTCAAAACAGGAAGGAGAGCTTCATTAAGAAGTCATCTGAGCAGTGGTAGTACTTGAGCTTTGAAGCTGTAAAAAACCTCTAAAAATAGAGTATCTTCAGAAAGATTTCCAATGAAACTAGACAAGTAAAAGGAATCAGAATATTACATCAGGGAAGCCCAGGAAGGCAGAGATGTGAGTGGACACTGGTATCAACAGCTGCAGAGAGACACTCATTTTGTGTGTATTTTTACCCTGCTTTTATGTTTTTGACATTTAAAGTTATTTCATAGTTTATGTATAGTTTTATATACTAACTTTTCAGTAAGTGAATAAATGTGATTTACTTACATTTTTTTCTTTTGGATATTTGGATTTTCCCTTTTTTAAAGAAGCAAATTCACTTATAAAGGGTTCAGGAAGAATAGCATATAAGAAAATGAATGCAAGTATAAAATAAAAGTATTCATTTAGAAAATTAGTAGTGAAGCTAGGTATTATGGCTCATGTCTGCAATCCTAGCAACTCATGAAGCTAAGGTATGAAGATTGAGGTTAGAAGCCAGCCTAAGCAGAAAAGTATCTGAGACTCTTATCTCTTGTTAACCACCAAAAAGCCAGAAGTGGAGCTGTGGCTAAGTGGTAGAGTGCTAGCCTTGAGCAAAAAAGGTAAGGAACAGTTAGGAGGTCATGAGTTCCAGCTCTAGTACTGATACCAAAAAAAAAAGGGGGGGAGTCCCCTCAGAAAGTTGGCAGTGAGTATACTAAAATGAAACAAAGAGGAATTAATTATTCATCCATTTTCTGGACACTTAGGTCCAGGACTGATAACGAAAAGGAAGGAATAATAGGGGTTTTAATATTAATTCAGGGGTGTTTTTTATGGCAATGAAAACTTACATTTATCTGGTTGTAGGAGATTGTTGTTTAACTCCTGTCATTAAACATTTTAATTACATCTATATTATCACCACAGAAATGGAACAAGTGTTTATTATGAGCATTATTTCCTAATTACTAAAATACATATACTCTCATACTTTCACTTTTACCAGTAAGAGGTAACTCACCTTCATTGATGAAAGTTACAGGTGGTATCTTGAAAGGGCTTTTGGTGGGAGAAGTTGCCAGGTCAGGTGGTGGCATTAAGTCTCTGGGATAACCTGGGTCTCTCTGTATTTCATTGCCTCCCAACAGACCAGGAGTGTAGTGATGACTGGTAGGTATGTGTTGTGGCACTACCTGGACAAGAGGGGGAGACGCATGGGTGTCTTGTCGGGAAAATATCCTCATGCACTGCTCCTCCAGCAGAGTGATCATCACAGACTGGTTATTGACAAGATGAGTCAAGGAGGCATATTTGACTTCTAATTCCCTGTACCTTGTTGCCATCTTCAACATTTCTGTGGTGACATTGAGGATTTTATTTTCCAGTTGGGAAAGTTCAAGTGAATTGTCCCTCTTACGGATAATCTCATGTAATAGTTGCATATAGAGTTGGGTAACACGAGAGTTCATGTTACGACTTTCTTTTCTCAGCAGCTTTACCTCATTGACAATGTTTCCATCTACATCCACCACCAGTTGCAAAACATCTATCTCTCTCTTCTGCCTGGAGAGCACATCCTTCAGGTTTTCAAGATCCATCCTGGTGATCATGTCTTTAATGGTACCTGAATCTTGCCCTTTGGTATTGACACAAATTGGTCCTGTTATTTTTTGTTCAGGTACCAGGAATGTGTATGCACATTTCTTTGCTTCCTCTTTACCATCTGTGGCACGAGGGTATCTCCTCTGGGTTATTTTTTTAATTTTGAACTGTCCTCCTCTGCAATGTCCAGTGCCCATTAGAAGGAAGAATAGTACACCTAGGGTCCAAATAAAAGCCTTCATTTCGAAATGAAGTTGTATAACGATGTCTTTTGAAAAGCAAATCAATGAAGGGAAAAGATTAAAAAAGAATTTATATTAATCTACATTTAAGTCGGTAATAGAAAAGCATCTAAGGGAAAACAAGTATTTAATAGATGTTAATAAATTAGAATTTAATAATTTCTTAATATTAAGTTATAGTACTTTTAACAGCTGTTCAAAGATCAGATTTCAGAGAATAGTTCTGCCAGTTACCATCTTACAATTAATGCTTTTTCTTTCCAATTTCATTGAGCAGATTTTTTTCATACCCATCCTATGCAAAGGCACACTGCCAGGTACTTTTGAAACCTAATAAAATACCTTTATTTAGAAAGCTCACTTTAGACTATCTCTTATGGCTATAAAAATGGTACACAATGTTTATAAGGTATTAATTAAAACATTCTTGCCAAACTAGCATTTCAGTTACCAGGTAGCTTTACTAGCCAATGTTTAGGTTTCTACCATGAAGTATCAAATAAATTGGTCCTCTGGAAAAAATCTATGCGTTTTCTACATATGAAATTAAATAGTTTATGGGGCTGGGAAGGTGGCTCAGTGGTAGAGTGCTTGCCTTGCATGCTCGAGGCCCTGGGTTCGATTCCTCAGCACCA
>NW_012267243.1:6137952-6188368 GCF_000151885.1 Dipodomys ordii | reverse complement strand
ACTCTACCACTTGAGCCACAGCGCCACTTCCAGCTTTTTTTCTTTTTGCTTATGTGGTGATAAGGAATCAAACCCAGGGCCTCATGCATGCAAGGCAAGCGCTCTACCACTGAGCCACCTTCCCAGCCCTGAACCAATATTTTTAACTGTATTTGTAAAGACTGTTGCTACTTGTTTTGTCAAAAAGCACATTTTATTTTTTGGTGTTTTCAATTGAGTAGTATGTTCAGAATGGATTGAGAATGAAAGTAGACAATGGAATGAATATGGAGAATTATTTTTCTTTTATTCAACCAAGACAGGGAGGATGAAGATAATATAACATTTATATCATAGCCTTCTATTGTTGACTGATAACCAAAAGCTTTCTTTAAAACTGCTTTTAACTTTCAATATTTTTATACTTGGCCATTTTAAAGACATAATTCTGGCTTGTTAAAGAGCTGTTTTATTATGCAAGAGTTGCTTAGACTAAAACAAAATTGGTAAAACATTTCTTGCTATAACTAGATTCGTGGAATTTAGCTGTAGTTTATATTTTAAAAAAAAAACTGAGGACAGTAAAAAAGCTAGCAGCTTCCTGGGTTAAATGTATACTATTTTTCCTACATATTTAACTTAGTACTGAAATCCATGTGTTTTAATTTTAATAATAGAATGGAAATTCTTGATCACGAAATTATTTAAATAATTTCTTCAACAAAACAGACTACCAAAACAAAGAAAGTTCAGAAAGTTTCATGGAACTAAAAGAATGATACCCAATGTGTATTAATGTCAGACAAATTTTAAGGAACAACTAAGGATTATTGTCCAAGACTGCATCAGTGTCATTGGAAAACAACAAAATCTAAATGCTAATCTTGATTAAAATTAAAGAATTTATTTTGTATATTACTTTAGATCATTATGGTTCCTGTAAAATTAAGTCCTAAGAAGTTAGTATGTAAAGTAGGAAACTAAGCATTGTTTCTTATTTTTAAATAAGTACCTTTATCTTTTCAAAAATATTTTGATTCTTAAAACATAGCAAAAGAGCCACATTGCTTAAGTAGTAGACTAACTACGTCATTAGTAAAGAACTTTTTAAATGTACTATTATATTTTCTAAAAATAATTCTTATTTAATATTTTTCCACATATGTTCAGTTTTAAAAGTGAAAGACCCATAAATCTGTGTTACCTCATAAAACCTTCCTGTATATGTTAAATTTTTCCTAGGTCCCAAGAGAATGTCATAAATTAGTTACCATATACTTAAGTTTAAATCTGTGTCTTTTCTTGGCTAGTTTTAGGAAAAGGAAAAAAAAGCACTATACATTTGGATTAATTTTCTTAGTACTCTTTCTTTTCATAGTTACCACATTGCCAGCTGTTAGAGAAAATAAAAGCCAGGATCCTACTTCCCTTCAGATGGTAAACTCATAGAGTTATTTAATTGGCTGTGTCATGCTCTGAAAACAGCATGAGGCAGTGAGGTTAAATTCACTGATGTTAGATGAAGAACTTATAGATTGTGAATTGTGCTGTAGGCAGAGATTAGAGAACATTTTCATCCTCTGGATACATTTCAGAAAGGAGTTAATTATTATTTGTATTGTTAGGTTTCAGGTTGATGTTTGGCTAAGGCAATGTGAAGAACTGAAGTTTATGTGAGTTCTTAAACTTTTCATAGCAAGAACAGGCAGGGAAAATGACCATTATTTTGTGTCTTGTATAGCTTCGGTATTTTATCAAAATCCTTTGTAAAATAGTGTTTAACAGAACTCTTCGCAATATTTAAGAGTTTTAAATCTTTAAGCAAAGAATATGAAAACAGAATTTTAAAAATTGTAACATGATTACTTGTTTGCTAAAAATTCTTACTGTTAAAAGGTCAGTGTTTTCAAATCATAACAAAGTGAATGAAGTGTTTAGTACTGATAACTAATTTTATATTTTTAACAATTCTTATAATAAAGCCCCCAGATAGAATACTAATAGACAATTCTTTTGTATGGTTACCAGAATTACTTCTATCTAAAAGTAGTTATTAACTTGATATCATCATAAGTAATTATATATTCTGGCCTCATTTTCTATTGTTAATGCTGAATACTTAACTTTTCATCAGTTCCAACTTTTAGGGTTGAGATTTTTGTAGGTGTATAATAAACTTTTCCAAGTAATTACAGTTTTGATACTCAAATTACTATTACATGTAAACTTCAACATCTTTAAATTCTGGATTATTGCAAGAAAAACCATAGATTTATCTTAAATCTGATTAAGAATTTGGCTTAGTATTTGGTATGTTTTAACTGAAGTTTATGCAACCCCTTTTAGTTATTTTTATATCTTTTTAGCTTTGTTTTGTAACTGTACTTTGAGGTCCAACTGTTTAAGTAATTATAAGAAAAACTAATCATGTTTACAGCTATTTAGTTTATATCGCTTTGTTGTTCATTCTTATGTTAACTCTTCAATATATAATCTGTTACTAATTAAAATTTTTTTCTAGTGTTTAGAAACCCAGCATATATATATATATATCTGTTTATAATGATATATGAGATTGAACATCAGATAATCCATTAACCATCATAACTAATACTTACATGAAATTGAAAAACAAGGCTTTTTTAAAATAACATAAATTATAAAATATTTTAAAGTTCTTTAATAGATTTTGAAGTTACTACAAACATTACTTTTCATTTAATACATACACATAGAGTATTTGGAGTAAAAATAAAAGAAATATTAAAATACCTTTTTATGTTGTTGATAAATTGAATCCAGAAAGTTGCTGCCCTTTTTCTTGATTTTAAAAAATCAGTGTAGACGTTGGTTCATCTCTGACTTCAATGGCAACTGCATTTTTTTGGTGAGGATTGTTGAATCCAACCACTAATAAGGACCTTTTCTTTTTACAATACTAATTGATTGAATTTGACAAGCCACCTATGTAACTTTTAAGTAGTGTAGTGAAGTTCTGGTCTGTGGGCTGTCTCTAATCCAGCAGTGAAAGCATTGTGGCTGCGCTCTGTCTGCCACATGGAGAAGAAGTGCAGTAACCAGCTGCAGCTGACACGAGCTGCATACACAGTACCCTTGAATACTGATTCCCTCTTTTTCCTGGTAGGCTGAAGTTCAGCCCACATATTACGTCATCAAAAATTTGCTGGAGACTAGCAGGGGAAATCTCCTCCTTAGGATTTCCTCTCTGTAGCTTTAAATAGGGTGGGGGTAGTGGGATCAGCAGGAGATTGAGTAGCTCTGAACAAGGGGAGATTGTGTGTAGGTTGAAGGAAGGGCACCATCTGGAAACAGACTATCATAGTTTAGCAGGCAATTATAAAACAAACATTTTAGTCTGTTGGCTAGAGAGCTTTTAAATTGAATACTGGGGGGAAACAGTTCTTGACTTTATTTTAGAAGTAATTGCAAGCTGATGAGTTTTTTGTTAGGATGAAAAAGAACTAGATTTGTCAAGAGGCAACAACCTAAACACTTCTTTATAGACCAGAAAAGGTTTTAAACATTTTACTTCCTGAGTTGGTATCTCAGAAGATTTTAAACTTACAAGAAAGTTGTTGGTATACCTTATCTTATTATGTAATGTTTCTTCAGCTAAAACTGCTTTTATATATACAAATGGATCCCTCTTGTCTAAATATGGTCATTCTTGTATTACTTGATATGTTGTGATTTGAAAACAGATGAACCCTGAAGGGAACAAAAAACCAGAGGTCCCATTAACTGTACTTACACAAATCTTCACCCTTTTCTGGCTGGGTTTCTTCTGCTGTATAAATACAATTCTAGAGAGGGAATAAGTATTGAATACCAACTATGCTTTTACATTTCATCAAATCAAGAAATATTAATTCAGTGGAATATGAGGAAACAGTAACTTGGCTTTGATAAGTAGTACAATTAAGATTCAAACCTCAAACTATTCTCTCATTTCATTGGGTTACATACTTGCTGAATGCTGCTTCCAGGTACAATTTTGGACTTCTGATAGACACCAGTTGCTTTCCTCTTGCATTAGTTTGTGTTTTTCTCATAGATGCCATCGATTCATATACTTTATTTAAAGTTGTTTTGGGGGGAGGAGACCTCGGAGGGTCCGCTTCGTGGGCCTGAACTCTGGGCCTGGATGCTGTCCCTCAGCTCTCAGCTCAAGGCTAGCACTCTGCCACCTGAGCCACAGTGCCACTTCCAGCTTTTTTTCTTGTTTCCTGCTTATGTGATGCTGAGGAATCAAACCCAGGGCCTCATGCATGCAAGGCAAGCACTCTACCACTGAGCCACCTTCCCAGCCCCTTTATTTAAAGTTTTGAGCTTAATTTCTACCTTTATCATAGAATTGTTTTCTTAAATTCCTATGTCATACATTTTAAAAGTAGGCCTGTAAAGGTAAATACACAAAATAAGAATGAAGCAGCTTATATGAATAAGTGAAGTAGACCAAAAGGTAACAGGAGGATGAAGGTTATGACTGGCATTGTAATGGTTTATTTTTTAAGGAATCAGCTGTTCTGGGGGTTCTTCATTATGAATGTGAAGGATTAGAAGACAGTTTTATAAGTTACTCCCATTTCTCAGGGAAAGATGGTCATTTGGATTTTTCCTATGCTCTTTTCCTGATTTTAAAAGTATTGGAACAGATGGGCAGCCAGCCTCTAACCTCTGATAGAATATATTGTTCATCATTCAGTGATTGTTTTTATTCACCAGTTTAACTTGGGTAAAAGATGAGGTAGTGAGGGCTGGGAAGGTGGCTCAGTGGTAGAGCGTTTGCCTTGCATGCTCAAGGCCCTGGGTTCGATTCCTCAGTACCACATAAGCAAAAAGAAAAAAGCCGGAAGTGGGCGCTGTGGCTCAAGTGGTAGAGCGCTAGCCTTGAGCTGAAGAGCTGAGGGACAGCACCCAGGCCCAGAGTTCAGGCCCCACGACCGGACCCAAAAAAAAAAAAGATGAGGTAGTAAATACCTTTTTAATTTGGGCACTTTGGGGGCTTTCTAATTTAAGCAGTGAGTACTGTGAATAACCAACATAGGAAATTGGAATGGCAGATATTTCAGAACAAATGATTGGTTTAACTTGTTAATTTGAAAAATGAAATCTGGCAACTCAGTTTTACACAGAGATTTAAAAGATCAGAGACGACAAGTTAGGTAGTAGCTGACGCTACAGAACCAAGATTTTGTAGAGAGATTACATGTTAACTGTGCAGATATCATGACAGACCATGGAAAATCAGGACAGAGAAGAATCAAAGGACTAAAAGGTTATGGAAGTTCAATCTGTAAAAACCAAGAAGGGAATGATTAAAATACTATTGAAAGGCTTAGAGGAGAACAAGAATGTTTAAAGATTTATAATGAGAAGGTCATCAATGCCTATGTGAGAGTAAGATTAAGTATCATAATAAAGAGATAAGAGTGTTTTGTGAATGGAAGAGTGACTAGATAAAACATAACAAATCAGTCAGTGTCCACAGTATGTTCAAAAGAAATTAGATTCCCATTTCCTGCATGAGAACAGAAATATTCACTATCTTTCTCCACTATTTCCTGTTGTACTGCAATAAATCCTTGTATCTTAAACAAAATAGAACTAATAACAAGAAGACAAGAATGGGCAAAAACTGGAATGTCACTAATCATGCAATGAAAATTGATATGAAGATATATCATTTTAAACAATATTTCCTAAAAGTAAGATTAATGATAAGAAGATAGCACAAAACTATTTTTCTGTTGAAATTTATATACTGGCAAAAGGAGTGTTGAGTTGGCACTATTAAGCATAAATTATACCTTAGAACCTTACCAATTTGGTCTCAGGAATGAATTTGGGTGTGGAAAGGTGGGTATCCTCTAGAAATTCTGTCTGTGGGTGTGGGTTTGGGTTTGGGCTTGGGTTTGGGTTTGGGTGGGTGGGTTGTAGGAAACATACACAAGAAATATCTGTAGAACATGGAGGGAGAAAGGAAGCAACTTCAAAATCTATCATGTAAAATGAGTAAATTGTGTTATAGTCACAGATTGATTTATTTTAAGGAATTACAAATGCCTTTAACCACAGAAACAAGTAACAAAACATGACTAACATTCAAAAAGCATCCTTAAAAAAAAATCTAGTGAATGTTCATGTCACCTAGAATATAGCAGGCATTTTTCTAAAATTCTACCTACCTAAAATGTGATTATCTTTGTTGTCGTTTTTGCTGATACTAAGGTTTGAATTCTTTTGCTTAACTTCCTTGATGGCAAACTACCACTTGAGCCATGCTTCCAGGCTGGCTTTTTGCTAGTTAATTGGAGATGCAGTCTTTCACACTTTATGCCAATTCTGGCTTCAAACTGTGGTCCTAGGTACCCAGTTTGAGTCCCAGTCTTGGACCAGTCCCACACACACACACAAAAAAGAAAAAAGAAAGAAAGAAATAACCAGCAGTAAGCAAAAGTAAATAATGCATTGTGGAAGGATACAGATATGCCTTGGAAAAATAAGAATATTCTTAAAATTTAGAACAGTAATGGAGGTAGGGAGGGATATAACAGTACTGGTGATGTTACAGGTTGGGAGGGGGGGTTAAGTTTTGTTTTTCGTTTTTAATTGGAAGTATTGGGGATTAAAATCAGATCCTTCCATTTGCAATGCCTCTAGACTTTTTTTTTCATTTTGTTATCAATACTGCTTTTACCCAGCCAGCTTTGGAATGTAGTACTTCTGTGTCTTCCTATCAGTTAGCTGGAGTTATAGGTGTCTACCAACACAGCCTGCTTGTTTTTAAGAGAGTCTTTATAACTTGTACTGGGTTGGCCTCAATCCTTGATGATGTGCTATCTCCAACTCCTATGTAGCTGTGATTTACAGGCATAGACCAAAACATCTAGTTGTAATTCATTTTTAAAAGTGAAATTTTATTTAAACACATGACCAATTGTGAGTTAATATATTCAGAATACTTAGTTGTCACATATGGCAGTGACTGTCATATCGGACAGCACTGTTACAGAGAGTGAATATTAACAGCTTGGATTTAAGGATAAGGTAGAAGAATGGCATGTATTGACACACTGAATGAAAGCTTAAATCCCACTCTGCATCAGATTCTTCCATGGTCTCATCAGCAGGGAATGACATTTTCATGCACAGAATCTTTGTGAAACTTCGATGCCACTTTTTCTTTTTTCTTTTTTTTTTTTTTTGTCCAAGACCAGGGTTTGAGCTCAGTATCTGCTTTTGCTCATTGGCTGGCACTTTACCATCTGAATCATACTTCCAACCCATGAAATCACTTTTAACACATCTTTTGTTGATGTACATGTGCAGTGTACCTCAAGGAACCTCTTAGGTCTACTTAGGGATGCTTCAATCCTTAAATTGTCCAGTCTTTCACAAAAATTGACAGATATTGCATTAGCTAAAGGATAATGTATGCTTTTCAATAAAATCAATACATGTCAATTTTTATTTAAATCATGAAATTTACAAGGGAGATCATTTATAATAATAATACCCATATAAGTAGTTAAGTTTCAGTGAACTTACAGTAGACCAGATACGAAATTGGTCAACATCTATGGGCCAATAGTCAGTAGACATGTGTAATTAATTCATTGGCAGTGTTTCGGTCAGTGAGTAATATTAGTTAATAATTTGTATCATTACTGTCTTCACCAAGTTGCAAAATATGGAAACACTGAAGACAGCGTAGTAGTATTTTCCCCCATTTTAAAGTCTTTCACAATTTTTCCTGACCCATATGGAGTTTATGTATGTCAGATATTACATTAAAAGTACAGTAAGTAATAAACAAGCATACCACTCCATGTTTCTCTTTCAAGGTGTTTGTTGAAGGGAGATCACAAGGGTCTTTAGAAGGGGATCAGAATTGAAAGAAGAATTGCTTTGACTCTAAAATAGGATGATTTGATGGGAGTATTGACTGTGGGGCTGAATGGTAGAAAAGACTACATGATACATTTGGAAAAAAGTAATAGCAATTACACCCCAAATCACAATATGTACTTGAAGAGAGAGAAAGGTTCATTTCTAAGATTAGAAGTGGGAAAGACTTTGGCTCTTGGTTCATTTGAAGATAGGGTGAAATAGATATTTAGGATCTATGGCTTAAGAATGCTGTACTTAGTAAAAAGAAATACTACTATAGGATGAGTTAAAGGATTGCCATGGTAACCTTTTATAGTGTATTAAGTGCCACTTGTTTTAAAGATATAATGCACAAGATTTTCTTCAAGTACAAAGCAGAGCAACTGCCATAAATGAGCTTCTAGATTGAACATGTGAAATGTTATAAGAAAATTTAAATAGACAATATAAGATCATAAAAGTGATTGTTACAGATAATATGTATGCTTATAATGTAATTTTATTTTAAACCTAGGCTACAAGTATATCTAGGAATACAGGATGATCTACTGCATCCTGACAGGTTACATGGCATTAGACACATGCTTAAAATATCTGTAGATTTTAGGTTCCTCATCTATAAAATATTTCTTTGTCTGTCTGTCTCTCAGTATGAACTTGGTTTTGAGCTTGCTAGACAAGACTCTACTGCTTGAGCCATGCCTCCCTTTATACTAGACAATTTCTAAATTCCTGTCTTAGAATTTGTAAGAAAAGTAGAAAATAGTAGACACTAAACTGTCTATGTAAGGTCCTGGGTTTGAATGGATGTAGATGTGTCTAGAAAACACTCGAGGGAGAAAATGGCAAACATAAAACATGGGTTTATGGATGTGTACTTTCAGTTCCACTTACAGAGAGCTCATGGGAGTAGAATAAGGGGAAAGTACAGAAGTATATAATTTTTTCTCCATCTATAGTGCTTTCATACATTTTACATGTGCATATAGTGAAAACTTAGATAATATTTTTAAATGAGTGACCTCATGTTCAAGACTAGCACAGCCAAATTATTTTGGGTCATCTGTATAGGTACCAAGAACATACAAAGGCTGGAAAGGTTAACTTCAACTTGTAGTCATATTAATGATTTCAGAAATCCAATTGTATATCTTTAAATTGTATGCTATTGCTACCAGATGGGGACAATTTTCAAAGTAGTTAAGACTTAAATGTCATAATAATCCTCCATCCAAGGGTATATAACTAAATTACTTCCCCTTGCTAGGCTGCTTAACTTATTCCATTTAGGTGATGGTTGAATAGATGTAAAAAGATTGAGAGATTAAAATGATTGTCTCTACCAAATAACAAAGGTAGAACTAGTTCAGTGATTCAGCTTCTTTCCATTAAGTCCCATATGTGCTAAGGTTATTCTAATTGCAGCTAAAAAATAAGAATTTATTAGGCACGTTGTTTATAAATGTGAACCGAACTCTGGAAATCTAAGCCCTGATTGGTCATATTAATATGTTAATAACTATATTCTTTTATGGCATGTTTTAAAATATATGTATATATATTTACATATATATATACATATATGTATATATATGTATAAATGAGTTTTCTCTCCCTGATTCACTTACAAGTAAGAAAACATCTAATTTTGTTTCAGGTATCTATTTATCAGATTTAACGTACATTGATTCAGCATACCCATCAACTGGCAGCATTCTAGAAAATGAGCAGAGATCAAATTTAATGAATAACATCCTTCGAATAATTTCTGATTTACAGCAATCCTGTGAATATGGTAAGTTTCTGGGAGATGATGCTAAACTATTATGCTATGAATTTCATGATAAATTTCATGATAAATCTCATTGGCCACTTTTCATACCGCAGAGAATATAACTTTCTTATTTCAGCATGTACTGGTTAGCTTTCCTTCTCTTTTTTCTGGTTGTTGTTGTTTTTTTATGTTGAGCAGTTGACTTCTAACTCCTAGGTGCAAGTGATCTTTTTGCTTCAGCTTCCTGAGTAATGCATGCATCACTGTGCCTTGCATAAAGTGCTTTTTAGGATGTTCTTAAGGACTGAAATGTTTTATATTTAAATTTTGATGTTGAAGAACACTAAATTCATATTATCTAAAATATTTCAAGCTAACTTTGCACATGTACATCTGTACTTGTAAGAAACTTATTTAAAGTGTGGAAGAGATGATAGACTCTTACTGAGAGTTAAAAATTCTTTTATTCTGCCTTGTTTTGTGTGTGCCGGACCTGTGGCTTGAATTCAGGGCCTGGGTAGTGTCCTTAAGTTTTTTTGTTTAAGGCCAGTGCTCTAACCACTTGAGTCACAGCTCCACTTCTACTTTTAGGTGGTTAATTGGAAATAAGTCTCCAGAAGTTTCTTTTCTTTTTTTTTTTGTTCGTGGGGCCTGAACTCTGGGTTTAGATGCTGTTGCTCAACTTTTCAGCTCAAAGCTAGCGCTCTACCACTTGAGCCACGGTGCCACTTCCAGCTTTTTCTGCTTATATGGTGCTGCGTCGAACTCAGGGCCTCATGTTTTCAAGACAAGCACTCTATCATTGAGCCAACTTCCCAGCCCTCCAGGAGTTTCTTTTCTGGGCCAACTTCAAATCACAATAGTCAGAAGTAAGCCTCCTGAGTAGATAGGATTATAGCTCCTGCCTTATTCCAATGCCAGTTTCCATGCTAACTTAAATCTTTTTGAAATTCATAATGAGTAGTGACCCACAGAGCTGGAAAACAAGTTGTTTAAAAGAAAAATTAAGCCAGGTACTGGTGGCCTATAATCCTAGCCACTCAGGAGGCTAAGATATGAAGATCATGGTTCAAAGCCAGCCAGAGCAGGAAAGTCTGTGAAACTTTTTTTGGTTGGTCTTGGAGCCTGAACTCTGGGCCTGGACGCTGTCCCTCAGCTCTAGTGCTCTACCACTTGAGCCACAGCACCACTTCTGGCCTTTTCTGCTTATGTGGTGCTGAGGAATCGAACCTAGGGCCTCATGTATACAAGGCAAACACTCTACCACTGAGCCAATTTTCCAGCCCGTCTGTGAAACTCTTATTTCCAATTAATCACCAGAAAATCAGAAGTGGTGCTGTGGCTTAGATCGGGTAGAGTACTAGCCTTGAGCAGAAAGAGCTCAGGGAGAGTGCCCAAGCCCTAAGTTCAAGCCCCACAACTGACCAAAAATGAAAAATTAAGTGCCGTATTACACAGATTTTATGCTTAAGTATAATCATATTGAAGTCTCTGATTTTTTTTTTTTTTACATCATGGAAAATTGGGAAGTCGCTGATTTTTTTACTATGAAATTTCTTAAATATGTAGAACTTCCTAATTGGAGTCCTTTAAGAAAAAGTCTGTCTTTTAAATTTCTGGTTAAGATACACTTTATTGGATAATTACTTATCACATTTTGCCTAGATATTCCAATGTTGCCTCATGTCCAAAAATACCTGAACTCGGTCCAATACATAGAAGAACTACAAAAGTTTGTGGAAGACGATAATTACAAGTAGGTTGGATCTTCAAAATTGGTTTGTACTTTGTCCTATCCTTCTTTCTTCCATATCCGTGTATTTAAACATCTAAGTCCTACATCTACAGAAGTGCCTAATCCAGTGTTACATTAACCAAATCATATTTCCTTTTAGTCACTTGCTATAATTGAGTCAAACATACAAATATTCATTGTTCCCTTTATTAAAGAGTATTATACTTTATCAAACTTTAGACAGCTGTTTGATAATTCAGATTCCCCTATATATTTAGTCAATCTTTATGGAAATATATCTTTTAATGAACAAATTAATGAAACAGCTTATAAAATAGAAAAATTTCTCCTTTTAATGGTAATTTTTAGACACATCTTGAAGATTGTTTTCATGGATTGCAACACTATTAAACTTCATGTCTCTGAGTTACTGTTTATTTTTCCAATACAGCACTATACTTACCTTCTCTTCTGTATTAAAGATTTTAAAAATCTAGACCAGGCACTGGTTGCTCACATCTGTAATCCTAACTACTAACAGAGGTAGGGAGGATTGCAGTTCAAGGAAATACCCCACTCACATCAATAGCTGTTATCCCAGTTACAAAGAAGACAGAGAAGCTGCATGCCGGTGGCTCACACCTGTAACCCTAGCTACTCAGGAAGCTGAGATCTGAGGATCGTGGTTCAAAGCCAGCAGGGGCAGGAAAGTCTGTGAGATTCTTATCTCCAATAAACCACTAGAAAACCAGAAGTAGTGCTGTGGCTCAAGTGGTAGAAAGCTAGCCTTGAGCTGAAGAGCTGAGGGACGGTGCCCAGGCCCAGAGATCAAGCCCCACAACCTGCAGGAAAAAACAAAGACAGAGATGGAGATGCTTGTGGTTCCAGGCCAGTCAAAACAAGTTCTGGAAGCATGACTAAAGCAAAGAACATCTGCCTAGCAAAGCATAAAGCTCAGAGTTCAAACCCGTTAACTCCCCTAACCCCCACCCCCTGTGCAGATAGCTGATATCTATGTCTCTCTGTTTACTATGCCAGTTTTGCCCAGCACAGGGCTTGTTTTTGTAAAATTAACCCTTTTTTTTCATCTTTCAGTTTTAGTGTTTTATATCATGACTACCAGTTTCCTTTCAGTAGGCAGGGGAAAAGAACTTACTTTTCATGAGGTTTTACAACTTTGATTTGTTAATAAAATTTGTTTTATCTTTGAGATTTTTTTAACAGGGATATGTTCTGTTATTCTAGTTAGTCTCAACTCTTGAGTTCAAGCTTGCTGAGTGTCTGGGACTCTAGGCACTTTTCACCAGGCCCAGATTTTTCCTTAGCTTTTATACTGTCAGTTGTTCTGAAGCTTTTAAATTGAATTTGTTGCCTTCTGGCATAAAGAACCAAAAAAAAAGCTGTTGATCAATAGTGTGTTAGGGGAGAAGGGAGGAAGAGAAAGACATAGAGAGGGTTATTTTAAGCAAAATATAGTGTGTGCATGTCTGAAACACCATAGTAAAATCCACTAGTGAAATTAATGCACATTAAAAACATAAATTTGATGTCTTCCAAAAATATTTTTCCAGATAAAAGGCATATTTAAATTTTTCTGTCAAAGTGAAAAATTAATGTTTTTCAGAATATTTCCTTAACCTTTTTGATTAACGATTATTAACTTCCTTATTCATAGGTTTTAGCAATCTTTTTTTTAATTCTGTGGAACAGAATCCTATTGAAACACTAGAAAATTACAAAAAAAGAGCTAGAAATTGACTTTTCTTCAGTATTAAGTATTTCAAGAGGTTCTAAATGTGTTTAAATTTTATTAATGTTTGTGACAGGTAATTTTTTTTTCTTGCTTGAACTCAGGGCCTGGGCACTGTCCCTGAGCTTCTTTTTCTTCAAGGCTAGGACTCAATGACTTGAGCCTCAGTACCACTTCCAGCTTTTTCTGTGTATGTGGTACTAAGGAATCAAACCCAGGGCTTCATGCATGCTAGGCCAGCACTCTACCACTAAGCCACCTTCCTAGTCCAAAATTTTGTTAATGTTTGTAAACAACTTTATTGCCATCTTTATCTCTATCCCAAAATATTAACCCTTTATAGTCCATAGCAACTTTTATTTTATAAAACTTTTTTTGTATGTGCCAGTATTGGGGCTTGAACTCAGAGTCTTGGCTCTTGCTCAGCCTTTTAGATTGTGGCTAGCACTCTGCCACTTTAGCCATACCTCTATTTCCCACTTTTTGCCAGTTACTTGGAGATAAGAGTCTCATGGATTTTTTGCTTAGGCTAGCTAAAACCAAAATCCTCAGATCTCAGCCTCCTTCCTGAGTAGCAAGGATTGTATGTGTGAGTAACTGGCACCCACTTATAAAACATTTTTACATAGTATATCACTTGGGGGCTGGAAGGTGGCTCAGTGGTAGAGTGCTTGCCGTGCATGTACAAGCCCCTGGGTTCAATTCCTCAGTACCACATAAGCAGAAAAGGCTGGAAGTGGCGCTGTGGCTCAAGTGGTAAATCGCTAGCCTAGAGCTGAAGAGCTGAGGGACAGCGCCCAGGCCCAGAGTTCAGGTCCCACAACCAACAACAAAAAACCATAGTATATCCCTTGGGTTGAATTGTACTAGGATTTGAAAAGGCCTTGCACTTGCTAGGCAGGTTCCCTACTGCTCGAGCCATACCTATAGCCATATTTTTTTGTTTTTAGTTATTGTTCAAATAAGAGTCTCGTATTTATGACCAGGCTGACCTGGACTGCAATCCTCCTTATTTATACTTTGCACGGAACTAAACTCACAGTTACATGCCACCACTTTTAGTTGCAGAACTTGAGACAGGGTCAATCCTCCTGATCTCAGCTTCCTCAGTAACTAGGATTAGTATGAATTACTGTGCCAATCCCCCAACCCTTTTTGTATATGTCTGCCAGTACTAGGGCCCTTGTGCTCTTAGGTAGCTAGTTTTCTGACGGCAGACATACTACCACTCAGTCTTGCCTCCAGCACTACTTTTTGCTGGTTAATGGGACTTTTCTGCTCAGGTTGGCTTCAAACCATGACCCTCCATGTCTCCATCTCCTGAGTAGCTAGGGTTACAGTGATGTGCCACCAGACCCCAGCTGGTGAAATATATAAGACCCTTCAGTGATGAGCTTTTTAAGGCCAGAGTTCTTTCACAAATGTGTTGCCCTCTGTTGTAAGCTTTTCAAGTTTGATGAACTGTCATATTTACCACTTCATATTTTTCCATTTTTCTAGTTACTCGTTCAAAACTCTTACCTAATATTTACATTTTGTCCAGTAAGACAGACAGACATCTTAATACTTGACATGCTTACCTATTTAAAAATTATTCATCCTACTCAGGAATCTAACTGGATTTCTTTTTTTTTCTAACTGGATTTCTTTACGTTAAAAAAAAAAGAAAAAAGCCGGAAGTAGTGCTGTGGCTCAAATGGTAGAGCGCTAGCCTTGAGCTGAATAGCTGAGGGACAGCGCCCAGGCCCAGAGTTCAGGCCCCACGACTGGACCCAAAACAAAAACAAAACAAAACAAAAAAAAGTTGTAGAGCACTAACTTTGAGCAAAAGAGCCCAGGGACAGTGCCCAGGCCCTGAGTTCAAGCCCCATGACTGACCCCCCAAAAAAGCAATTGTGTGCTGTAAGCCCAACTAAATATTGTGGGAAGTTAAAGAATTTTAAAGACAAAAACCAAGAAAATAGTTAAGAAGTTGGTGACTTAGATCAGTGTTAGAGTACTTGGCTAGCGCAAGGCCCTGGGTTCAATACTCAGCAACACCACCAAAAAATAAATATGGTTCTGTGTATATGTGTGTGCGTGGGCACCAATCCTGGGGCTTGAACTCAGGGCCGACGTCTTCTCCCTGAACTTTTTTTTGCTCAGCCAGTACTCTTCCACTTGTGCCATGGTTCCAATTTTGTCTTTTTGGTAGTTAATTGGAGATACAAGTCTTATGGACAATCTTTCCTGGGCTGGCCTTGTACCTCAATCCTTAGGTGCCCTACCACACCTTTCTTTCTAAAAGTTGAGTTAATTAATTAGTTGAATGGTTAGTTCTGAATAACATGTTTTTGAAATTTGCAGTGTTGCAGTTAAATCAATACTCATCCAGTAACTAAATGTATATTAAATATTATACGTGATTGCTCCTGAATTTTTTGTTTTTACTTTTTTAATAGTTACACAAAGGGGTTTCAGTTCCAAAGTTTAATGTATCTTGATCAGTGTCATCCCTTTCATCATGCTCTCCTCCATTCCAACTCATATAGGAACTTAGATCATCTTTTAGTTGATCACCACATCTCTTTAAATATATTGAACTATTTGATACCTTTGGTGTTGTTAAAGAGACTTTTGTGACCCGTTTTATGTTGAAGATTCCTCATTAGCATATATTACAAAATGGAGGTTTTGTCCTCCTTCTATATGTACCCCATCAACCTTACTCCCTCATTTTCCTTTGTTCCCCCTTTGCCTCTTCCTAAGACAACTTCAATAGATTTCCTTTTTTTGGGAGGGGTCCAGTCATGGGGCCTGAACTCTGGGCCTGGGCAGTCCCTCAGCTCTTCAGCTCAAGGCTAGCACTCTACCACTTGAGCCATAGCGCCACTTCTGGCTTTTTCCTTTTTGCTTATGTGGCTAGCGCTCTACCTCTTGAGCCACAGCGCCACTTCTGGCTTTTTCCTTTTTGCTTATGGTGCTGACGAATCAAACCCAGGGCCTCATGCATGCAAGGCAAGCACTCTACCACTGAGCCACCTTCCCAGCCCTCAATAGATTTCTTTATTCTAGTTTCATACATGCATATAAAGTACTTCAATATTATTTTATTTTTATTTTTTCACCAGTCCTGGGGCTTGAACTCAGGGCCTAGGCACTATCCCTGAGGGGTTTTTTTGGGGGGGGGATGTTTGTGCTCAAGACTAACACATTATTACTTGAGCCACAGAGACACTTCAGTATTTCAGTTGTATATTTTCCCTCTTTATTGACCTTTTCCCCCTTCCCATTATTACCTGTGACTTGTGTTAAACATTTTGATGTCTTCCTCCCCTCTTCAGTATTTCCTAGAATGACCATAAGATTAGCTTTCTATGAAAAAAAACAGAAGGTTTAACACCTTCAGGGGAGGAGAGTGTCTCTAGGGCTTGAATTTAGAGCCTGCCCCTGTCCCTGAGAGTGAGAGAGAGAGAGAGAGAGAGTGTGTGTGTGTGTGTGTGTGTGTGTGTGTGTTGTTGTTGTTGTTGTTGTTGTTGATGCTCAAGGCTAGCACATTATCACTTGAGCTATAGTACCACTTCTAGTTTTTGGTGATTATTGGAGATTCAGAGTATCATGGACTTTCCTGCCTAATCCTCAGCGCTCAACCTCCTGAGTTAAGTTTACAGGCATGAGCCACTGGTGCTGAGCAAGATATAACCATCTTTAAGATTACTCTGAACTGAGCACTATCTACTTAGGAAGCTGAGAAAAGGATCATGGTTTGAGGCCAGCCTGGACAAAAGTCTGAAAGACCATTTCCAGAATGACCAGTAAAAAGTCAGGCTGGAGATGTGGCTAAAGAAGAACACTATTCAAGCAAGCGAACAAATTGAACAAGACCTTGGAGTTAAAATCCAAACACCTCAAACAAACTCATGAATTATTCATGAAGAAAAATATACAGCTCAATTGTTTTATTAAAATGCTTTTAGTTTTTTGTGTGAAAATACATGATTTTAATATTATTTTATCAAATGATAATCACTTTATGTGTGTGTTTTCTTTTTTAAAATTCAGGCTGTCATTAAAGATAGAACCAGGAACAAGCACACCACGTTCTGCTGCTTCCAGGGAAGATTTAGTAGGTTAGTGCATAGCTTCTTTCTCATTACCAATTAATGATCCAAATAATTTCAAAGCAGGTAACTTCAAAGTACATCTTATGTTCAGAATTTTACTCAGTCCTGAGTATTTTGGTTTTTAATTAAAAAGTAACTTGCAGGTTATTAATGTTTATTAATAAATATTTTTTAATCAAGGAGAGCATGTAACATGTTAATAAGAATTTATAAATATTCTATTCATTTAAGAATTATTAGTGTTCTACTCAGTGAAGGTTGGTTACACTAGAAATGTATGTTGTCTCTGTGGGATATTCTGTTTTTTATATTACTGAGTCTATTTTAGCAATTAATTTTAAGTTTATTTCAGTATTGGGACAAGGACTAAAAATATAAAAATCAAATCATAGTCCATGCTGTTGCTTTCTAATGGTGATGTTACTTATTTGGAAGGAGATACTTATACTACAATTTTAAAAAATATTGAGAAGTACCTATTTAAAATTGCTAATACAGACTGTCAAAATAACCTTCCTATTGTATATTCTAAAAAACATTTGAAGGCTTAGCTGATATATGAGGAATCAAGGAAACATTTTGACAGTTTGGATGAGGAAAAGCCTTCCAAGTAGAGGAAAATACTTTAAGGTCATTTCTTATTTGGCGCTTTCCTTTTCCTTTAATGGAGTTTGAACACAAAGCATCACACCTGCTAGACTGACACTTTTATCACTTAAGCCATGTCTCCAGCCTTGAATTTTGATGGTTATTTTGGAGATGGAGTCTAGCAAACAACAGCCAATTGGCCTGGACTGCCCTCAAACTTTGATCCTCCAAGTCACAGCTTCCTAAGTAGCTAGAATTGCAGGCATGTGCCACTGGCTCCCAGTCAAATTTAAATACCTTAAATGTGCTTTTTATTTTGATTTTGTGATACAGAGCAAGCTGTCCTCAAGCTCAAAGTCCTACTCTATTCCCTTCCCCAGTGCTGGTATTACAGGTTTTAGCTACAGTGCCCAGCTTTTTTTTTTTTTTTTCATCCTTAGAGTGATATATTGCAAAGCTATGTACTTTGGAGTTTTTTATTTCCATAAGCTTGAACAATATCAGTACAGATAATAATTTTTAATATATCCTACATATTTTTTACATAAAAAGAAGCTGAAACCATGAGTAAAGAAGCATGTATAAGTCCAGTGCCAGGGGCTGGGGGTTTAGCTCAGCGGAAGAGCGCCTGCAAGTGGCTCATGCTGGTAATCCAACTACTCAGGAGACTGAGGTCTAAGAAGTGCCATTCAAAGCCAGCTCAGGCAGGAAAGTCTGAGACTGTTATCTCCAATAAACTACTCAAAATAAGCCACAAGTGGAGATGTAAATCAAGTGGTAGAGCATTAATGAGCCTTGAGCAAAGGAAGCTCAGGAAAGCACCCAGACCCTGAGTGACAGCCCCAGGACCAACACAAGGAAAGAAAGAGAGAGAAAGGAAGGAAGGAAGGGAGGGAAAGAAAGCGAAAGAGAGAGAGAGAAAGAAAGAGAGAAAGGAAAGAAAGAAAGAAAGAAAGAAACTGTGTAAAATCAAAAACACTGAGAGCCAGGCCCCAGTGGCTCATGCCTGTAATCCTAGCTACTCAGGAGGCTGAAATCTGAGGATCACAGTTCAGAGCCAGCCTGAGCAGGAAAGTCCATGAGACTCATCTCCAATAAACCGCTAGAAAACTGGAAGTGGCCCTGTAGCTCAAGTGGTAGAGTGCTTGCCTTGAGCTGAAGAGCTGAGGGACAGCTCCCAGGTCCAGAGTTCAAGCACCATGACCTACCAAAAAAAAAAAAAAACACTGAACCTAGGACTCAGAATTCTTGGATAATTAGCCCAGATTTTGTCTGTGAGGTAAGATCCTGAGATGTCTTCTAATTCTTCTGTCTTCCTATATAAATAGAAAAGATATTTATACATGTAAGTTAGATAGAAATTAATGTATTTTTGTATGGCTTGAGATTCTTGGTTGTACAACTTTGAAAATAACTCATGAAGTTAAATCAGTTAAGCAGAAGCAAACATTATTATTACCTTAAAATTTAAACCACACTTAATATTTTATGTCACGGTATTAAAAATAAAACAAACCTTTAAGACAATGTAAAAATTTCCTTCCCCCCTCCGTCCCTCCCTCTCTGTTTTAATTTAATGTTCAGGTCCTGAAGTAGGAGCATCACCACAGAGTGGTAGGAAGAGTGTGGCTGCAGAAGGAGCCCTGCTCCCTCAGACACCCCCGTCCCCTCGGAGCCTGATTCCACATGGACACAGGAAGTGCCATAGCCTGGGCTATAAGTCAGCATCTGAATTTTGTTTGTGGTTGGAATTATTTATTAATTAGTAAATAAATTCTATATGTTTATTAAATAGAAAATAGTGATTTTGCTAACAATACTAGTCAAACATATTGTTTGCCCACAAGCATTTTATTTCTTCATTTGCTTAAATTTGTAAATAAGCTGTTCGCAACAGTGCCTTTGTTTCCTTTACAGTCATAAACAGTTGTCTTAACTAAAATAAATAATAAAATCCAGGGGCTGGGTGGGGGGGAAAAATCCAAAGAGTTATTCTCACTAAAGATAAAGAAAGGAAAACTGATTTGTTGTTGTTATTTAACTTCATTAGTTGTATAATAATGTATTCTCAAAAAGGGATCCATGCTTACCTGTGTATGATTTTTGTGAGATTTTAACAATTCTATACAAATGAATGTTAAAACAGTGTTATTCATGGACCTGAGATTCCAGATGAAATTAAAGTATATGATAGTTATATAAGTAGATGTGATGAGGTTTCATATACAGTTTTCTTTACACTGTTAGTTTGAGTCTTTCTTGGTGGCAACTACATGTTTGTTCTTATAAAAGTTGAGAGTTTAAGATAGAAGATAAATCTTTTTAATCTTCAAGTAGTTGTACAGCAGGGTTTCAGTTCAACCAGAAATGTTTATATCCTGAATTTTTCATATAAAAGTACTTTTTATATCCTAAATTAGTAATATAGTAAAAGCTATGAAAAATTTTTCTTTTTATTTCCAGTTTTATTCATAAAATGAACACAGCAGAGTTTAAGAGTGCAACATTCCCAAATGCAGGCCCAAGACATCTGTTAGATGATAGTGTCATGGAACCCCATGCTCCATCTCGAGGCCAAGCTGAAAGTTCTACTCTTTCCAGTGGAATATCAATAGGTGAGAAACATTTCTCAGAGTGCTCCTATTTGCAAAAGATGAAAATTTAAACAAAACTCAGTTGAGAAAGAAGTCATAGCCAGGTTTCAGTGGCTGTGTCTATAATCCTAACTATTCAGGAGGCTGAGATCTAAGGATCTTGGTTGGAAGTCAGCCTAGGCAGAAAAGTCCATGAGACTCCTATCTGCAGTTAACCACAAAAAAAAAGCCAGAAGTGAAGCTGTGGCTTAAGTGGTAGAGCACTAGCCTTGAGCAAAAAAGAGCTCAGAGACAGTGCCCAGGCCCTGAGTACATGCCCCAGGACCAAGAAAAAATGAGGGGTGGGGACAGGAAGGAGGATGAACTGTTGAAGGAAACAATAAGACTGATAAGGAAGAAGAGGGGAAAGGAATCACAAATACCAAGTGTCTCAAAGAAGAGGGAAATACTAAATTATCAGTATCAGGTACAAAAATGAGAATGAAAACACTGCATTAGCAGCTTATAAAGTGAAAGGGTTTATTGTTTTAGAGGATTTAGTCCATGATCAGTTGGCCTTCTTGCAGCACATCCAAACAGAAGCATGTAACATAGCAAGATTGCTCACCACATGGTCAGAAACTAAAAGAAGAGATTAGAGTCCCATCATGACCCCCTGTAACAAAGACTAATTTCAGGCTGGAGACCAGGCTTTTAGTACATGTTTTAGTACATGTTATCTTTGGGTAACATTCCATTCAAACTAACAAATTGGCACACATCTGCAATCCCTGCACTCTGGAGAGTAAGGCAGGAGGATTTCAAATTGGAGGCCAGAATGAGCTATACAAGGGTGTCTTTAAAAAAAAAAAAAAAACAGAACTTGCTGGGCGCCGGTAGCTCATGCCTGTAATCCTAGTTACTCAGGAGGCTGAGATCTGAGGATCGAGGTTCAAATTAATATTCTCAGCATGTGTTAAATAGCCTGTGTGCAAATACAATCTCAATTCTAAAAGTAATAATACACAGAATTGTTTTGCAAATTGTTTTTCCCAGTTTGTTGTATTATGAAATTTAGCATGCTACTTAGAACAAAAAATAAGTTTTTTAAATTACAGCATTGGGTTACAGCTTACCTTTATTTCTTTGCTGTACCATTCCTGTATGATACAAAAACTTATGCCATGCCAAATGCATTGGAGAAGTTTCCTATTATTATTGTTAGCAAACATTATTTGTACAATATATTGTTCATTATGACCTTTCCATATCCTACAGTGTATCCCGATCAAACTCACTTCCTAACACTCTCTTACTCCACTCCCCTTTAAAACCATTTTAATAAATTTCATTTTTCTATTTTCATACATGCAAACAAAGTACTTTGACAATATTCATCCTTATTTACTCTCTTCTCCCACTAATACTCAAACCTCCTCAACCCATCAGAGCCTTTTTTTTACTACTTCCTGTCATTTTTTTAGTATGTACTAACAGTAACAAAGAGGTTTATACCATGGTATTTCAGATGTTTATATATTATATTATGATCAGAATAATCCTCCCTACTGCTTTCTCTTTCTCCACTCAACAAAGCCCCCTACTGCTAACAGCTTCCATTGAGATTCATAAAAGAGTATTAATCAGTCACTTATAATTGACACTTTATAGTATTAGAGTTTGAGTCTCTTAAGGAACCATGGTTGTAAAAGTTTGGTGGAGAATTCAACTTGACATTAGTTTTAATTTTATTGAGAGCCAAAATTATCTTTAACTTACACAAATCTTCAAATTCATCCTCCTCAGGTTTTTTTTTCCCCACCTAACTAAGTTTCTATTTGAAGACCATTTTAACTGATAACACAGCTATAGAGGAAATTGTCGTTTTGTCTATAGAAAAATTTGAAAATATTAGAGATCCTATCTTTTTCAGTCTCATTTCTAAGACAAATTAATTTCATTAAGCTTTTTATCCTTAGGGTAAGTACAAAATTGAAATAAGTATGCCTTGAACTTCTTGGGATTCTATCATTATTTTATTCCTGAGTTGGGACAAACTGAAAAAGAAAAATTGTGTAATATATACATTCTCTGGTAGAAATACTGTTCTTTGGTTTTGGTTTTGTTTTTTTGGTTTTTTTTTTTTTTTTGTGCTAGTCCTGGGTTTGAACTCAGGGCCTGAGTACTGTTCCTGGTCTTTTATGCTCAAGGTTAGAGCTCTACCACTTGAGCCACAGCTCCATTTCTGGGTTTTTTGGTGTTTAATTAGAGATAAGAGTCTCAGGAATTTTCCTGCCTGGACTAGCTTCAAACTTGATCCTTAGATCTGAGCCTCCTAAGTAGCTAGGATTACAAGAGTGAGCCTATGGTGTCCAGTACAAATATTTTTTTTAATGTAATAAACGTAAGCTATAATTAGGCATGAAAAAATGTTACTTTGTTACCTTAGTCTTGTCAGTTGTACTCTAATGTATTGCAAATAAACTTAACAGCAGTAATACTAGAATAATAATATATAAATGATAGACTAAAATGAAGATTATCATTTTATAGCACCAGTGAAAATGTATTTGTAAATTATAAAATCCAAACTGAAAAAAACAATTCTGATGTTGAAAAACTAGAATAACTTTTGATTTTAGGTAGCAGTGATGGTTCTGAACTAAGTGAAGAGACCTCATGGCCTGCTTTTGAAAGGTAAGAGAAATTGCTAAACTGCTTGGAATTTATTTTGTATGTCCCAAAGGATATGATAAAATGAATTTGAAGAAACATTTATTACGTGTCTCTGACTAAAGTTTCTTGCCAACAGAAGAAGTTAGTTATTGATACTTAAGTCTGGGATTGTAAGTAATGGCTCTTGGTAGTCTGTTAATTTGGTGTCTTTACATGTGTATTTGAATTTTAAGTACATTTTATTTGTAAGTTAAATTTTTCAATAATTTCAATGCTAACAGTTTCAATAATAAGATAGTTAACTTCTGTTATAAAATTATTACTTTATATTACTTTAGGTCTTGGTAACTCAAGAAATTTTAAAACACTTAGGGGAATGATCAACTTTACTGCTTTGTCAAAGGCAAAATGAGTTGGTAAATTTTAAAGTATATGATATTTGAATGTAAGTGGTCATTAATTGAAATTGTGCCAAGTATATATTATAGTAGCTTATAAAGAATATAATTTGTATTTTTTTTTTTTTTTGTCGGTCATGGGGGCTTGAACTCTGGGCCTGAATGCTGTCCCTCAGCTCTTCAGCTCAAGGCTAGTGCTCTACCACATGAGCTACAACACCACTTCTGGTTTTCTGGAGATAAGAGTTTGACGGCCTTTCTTGCCCGGGCTAGCTTTGAACTGTGATCCTCAGATCTCCAGCCTCCTGAGTAGCTAGGATTACGGGTGTGAACCACCAGTGCCCAGCATAATTTGTAGTCTATTCTCCTGTTTTTTTGTTTTTGTTTTTGTTTTTTTGGGGGGGGGTCTAGTCGTGGGGCCTGAACTCTGGGCCTGGGCGCTGTCCCTCAGCTAGTCAGCTCAAGGCTAGCACTCTACCATTTGAGCCACAGCGCCACTTCCAGCTTTTTTCTTTTTGCTTATGTGGTGCTGAGGAATCAAACCCAGGGCCTCATGCATACAAGGCAAGCCCTCTACCACTGAGCCACCTTCCTAGCCCTGTTCTCCTGTTATTTTGAGCTATAAAACTCAACAGTGTGAAGAAACTTTAGTATATTGATCTTCAAATATAAATGCTCCTTGAGAGTGTATCAAAAAATTCCAAAAAATTATATATGTATAACTCTGACTACTTTCAGTATTACCATTTTTAGACTCCTAAGAGATTTGGCCTTTTTTTTTTTTCATTTTTGGTGCCATTATGGGGGCTTTGAACTCAGGTCTTGAGCTCTCACTCAGCTTTTTTGCTCACAGCTGACACTCCCATATGAACCATACCGCCAGTTCCAAACATTTGACTCTTAACCAAAACATTGCTCCATTTGGGGTATAAGCTAAGCAACTAAGGGTTGTGGATATAATATAGCTCAGTGATAAGTGCACTTGGCCTAGCGCATGCAAGGCTCTGGATTTGATCCTTAGTACTACAAGAGAGTGGTGTGGGCCTAAGCAAGAGGTGATATTGAGTAATTGAAGCAAGAGGTATGCTACTGAACAATGCCTTCAGCCCTTAACATTATTATTTAGATTAAATGTTAATGTCATATGTTTAGTTATATAACTCCCATCAATCACTTTTTGAGAGAAAACCATTTCAAATTGAATTATCTTAATTTGTTGAGTTCAAGCTTTTAATTGGAAAAAATATATTAATGTTGCTAATGAAAATACATAAAGATCAGTCACCATTTTGGGATTAAGGTTTTATTCATGAGGTCTTTATTACTTCAGTGTACTTTTTAAAATCCTTTCTACTCTAATTATAAATGTTTCCATGTTCTTTTTATTAGGGGATTCTTAAAAAATTGTTTTAAATTTTGTTTCTCTTCTAACCTTCACTTTTGTTCTCTTACTTGGGTTTTCTTGAAATGAGGAAAACACAAAAGTTACCCTAGATGTGTTCTGAATTTGTACAAATTATCTTTCCCCTTAAGAAAAAGCAGAATACCATCATCAGATCTTGATTTTAGAGTGTATAAATTTTTAGATTGACAGTATTAACAAAGTTGTTGGTTAGATTGCTTGAGTTGTAAATAACCCAGAATAGTATTGTGCTCATCTGTTCTCATCCTAGCAAGTTACCTACAGAGACAGTCATTAATGATGTTGCCTTCACACCTCAAAACAATACTTTCCTTGTATGACAAATGTTTTACTTTGCAGACATTTGCAGCCAAAAAAAAAAAAGTGTTCTTGTGCCAAGTTTTAACCAGTGGCTTTTGGAATATTTTGAGAACCTTTGTGTGAATGCTTATTTCTTGTGAAATAAGAAGTAAATTACAACTAAGATCTAAAATACTATCTGTGGACAGTGAACTTGAAGATAACACTGATATTTTGAGTGGCCAGGGTGGGAATGCAGAGGGAGGGATCAAATACTCGGCTACTTCCCAGGCCCCCAAAAATAGCACTCTGAATTTTGACCCCACCATATTTCTCCTCTTATTTCCAAAGGAAACACAGATACATCATTGCTTAAGTTGCTAAAATAATTCTTTTTTTTTTTAGATATCATTTGTCATCAATGTCACTTTTGGCTTTTCCCAGGCAAAGAAGTATCAGTGTTTCTATGTGTGTGTACACATAGGCGGGTTGGCATGAATTTATTTCCTTTATAAAGCATAGCATTTCAGTTTGGACAAAATTCCATTCATAACCATCCCGTTTGTTTATTGGCTTTCTCAATTCATGCTGAAATAAAATGACTAAATTTGTTATTTAATTTTCTTCCTTTATTAGTCTTTGATTTACTATCAAAGATAGAGGTTTTCCTCCTTTGTTTTAACTTTAGAAGCCATGTTGCTTTTAGGTGTCTTCATAGGGACATATAATAAATACTTTCATATTTAAATTGGAATCCAAGAAGTAAAGTTAGAAACAAAAGGCTTTTGAATTATCTTTCACATTTATATAATTAGCTATAAATTGCTCTTTAATTCTTTTAGCAGATTTATGAAAGATAATGTATGTGAAACTGTATAGTAGGTACTAAATACTATATTTGTAGTCAATAATTTTGAAAAACTTGCTGCATGCTTTGAAAAAGAAAGAGGAACTATTATATACTGTCCTTTTGATTTAGAAAACTATATTGGACAAAAAAACAAGTATACTCTTCTAGGTATTGATGATTTTGTGAATAAAGTATATGTAATACATACAATTTATAATGGAATCCAACAGGAACAGATTATACCATTCTCTCGGCCCGGTGACAAGAGTGGCACGAAATGGCTATCGAAGCCACATGAAGGCCAGCAGGTACAATTCCCCTGCAAATCAGGGGGGTCTCAGAACTCCTTTTGGTGTTGGTGATTCGCTTACTTGGGTGTGGTCTCACATTATCTCTATTCTTTCTCAACTAATTGATTTTAATACAAATTACCCCAAATCTTTCCTTCCAAGATTTAATACAGAGATAGGTTTGAGCTATTCTTTTTGATCCACAGAGCTAATTGCTAAAACTTACATCTTTTTATTACATTTTCCAAATGCTTCTCTAAGATAGTGGCATTTTAACTGCATAGGTCTTTTAACTGTTGCTAGTCCTTGAATGATCACTTTATTGTTAAGCTATGTTTATTTTCAGGTTTTTTTATGAATTTTTTCAGATAAACCATAGAATTTAGACAAATGTATTTCATCAAATAGTTTTTATGTATTTCGACTCATACTCAATTCTTCATCTAGTTAAACTATCTCCTTTTCCTTTCATATTACCTGTAGAAGAAACAAAGATGGATTTATTGTGGATATAGAAAATGGGTAACCAGTTCAGAATACAGCAAAATAGTAGAAAGCACACTCATTTGGTGTCTGATCTTCTTTTGCATACCTCCCTGGTTATGGAAAGCTATAGCATGAAATTTCTTAGGTTAAGTCGCTTTGAAGACACCTAAATAGTCATAAAGGAATAAACTGGAAAACTTCTGTTTTTCTTCGCTTCTGTAGGAATTCTACATCTCATCAAATCACCAGTGATTGTCATTTTTATAATGTATTTGTTTTAATTGATTCATATATAAATCATTTTGGGGGAATGATTGGGAAACATTGTACAGTGGTTATTGTGTGATCTTTTTTAAGATATATGAAAAGGGGAATTTTGATCTGGGGAATTTTTCCTTTCTTGGAGGGCTGTTAAGTCATAATTGAGCATTTACACATTAGCAGCATTTAAATGTTATTAAAACTCATTGCAAAAAGCCAGTTTTGAAAAATGTTACTACTCTTTGCTATTTTTTTAAACTTGTTTTACAATTAAAATAAGCATAAATTTTCTTTTTTTTTCTTTCTGGTCTTTTGCTATTTTCAGTTTTATGTACTTAATAATTCTAACATAAAATTATCTCTCCTACCAGGACTTAAAGTTTCTAATGGAGAAAAATAAAGTTACAGTAATGATGCAGCATGGCATGTTAAGAAGACAAAAGCCAAATTTAGTCATTATATTTGTTCAAATAAATAATAGTTTTTTAACCATCTTCTGATTTTAATAGCTTCCTAACTTTGACTGCTTACAAATTTCAAATCAATAAACATTTTAAATTATCAGTGTCTTCTTGGCTCTGGACAAAGTAAAGTTTTTAAGTTAAGAATAATATTTAAGTATAAAGACTGTAGACAAAAGCTCTAACTTGTGTTTTTATTTCATTTGTAGTTCTGCAGAGTCAGAAGATTTGGCAGTACATTTATATCCAGGAGCTGTTACTATTCAGGGTGTTCTCAGGAGGAAAACTTTGTTAAAAGAAGGCAAAAAACCTACAGTAAGATTCCATTACATTTATTTTAATACACATCTAAGAATGTGAATGCCTAAGACACCAAAAAATAAGTGGAAAGAAAAGACAAAGTAATGTACTTTGATATAATTTAAAATGTATAAAAAAATGTGCATTTTCCTCATGGGATTTAGTAACAAAGTATTCTATCAGCCATCTAGATTTCAGCTAAATCCCTTGTAAAGTATGTTTACATAAAGATAATCCTATACTTCTCTTTACTCATTAAGGTAAATTGTACACAAAACTATTTAAGAGAACCCTAAAGTACTTCATTAAGAAAACTTATAATGGTTGGGCATAGTGGTACATGTCTGTAATTCCAGCTATTCAAAGGGCATGGTTTGAGGCCAACCATGTCAAAATGTTAGTGACACCTCATCTCTACAAATGAGCTGGTGATGGTGGTTCACACCTGTAATTCTAACTATATGGAAGTCATAAGTAGGTGGATAATGGTCAGAAGTCAGCCCCTGGAGAGAAACATGAGACTAACCAAAAAAAAAAAAAACTACAGCAAATATGAGCTGGTAATGTGGCTCAAGTGGTAAAGAGCCTTCTTAACAATCATGAGGCCCCAAGTTCAAAACCTCAGTACTGCCACAAGGAATGGAGGGAAGAAGAGAGGGAAGATGGGTTATATAGAAATAGAATATTCATACATGTGTTTGAGAAAAATTGCTTAGTAAAACAAAGCTTTTTGTGTGTAACAGTTTGTATTTCCCAGTACCAGTATAGTAGTTTACTAAAACATAAATTTTCTCAAATAACTTTATGGTTTATCTAATTAAATATAAATCCATCCACACTTAAACCTCTTGAAAATAGGAAGGTTTCTTAAAATACGAAGGGGATTTCTATTTAAGTAATCTTACTTTGCTCTTACATTACAGTAAAGCAAAGGCACAAACCATTAAGAATCTGTACTAGACCATGCAGTGAACGCAGAATAGTATGTCCCTTGAGGGGTCACTGTGCCCACTGTGTGCACTGAACAGTAGCACAGGGTGACTGTCTCATGGATATACATTCCACTGAGGAGACCCAGAGAGGAATCCTTCAAGATGATGTGATAGCAAGGCATTTGCATTGCCATCTGTGAAAGGTGTTAGCTTTGTTCAGCTCTAAAGACCAAGAGCCCTAAAGGTCCTGTGTTGTTGAAGCATGGAAAATGGAGAAAGTAGAGAAAATAAAGTCAGAGTAGACTTGGTTGTTGATATTTTACATGATGTATAAGAGAAATAATGGAAATGAAAATAACTTATGGGTTTGAGGGTTAAGCTTAAGTAGATATTGGGAACATTATTTTGTTTATAGTTCCAAGTTCAGTTTAACTAGTGAAGTAAAGGGATGGTGTTAGACATGGTGTTTTGGGAGTCATTAGCATACAGATAATAATCCCAAACTTCAAATACTATCTTTGAAGAAAGTACTAACTGGGGAAAGAGAATGAGTTCTGTGAAGCATCAAGTCAGCTGTATGAAAAAATGTAAAGTAAAACTTAAGGAGCTTGTTATCCCACAGCCTAAGTTAAAGTACTTGAAGAAAGTTAAGAAGCAATGATATTAGCTGAAAGTAATAAAGATACTTGAGATAGAAGATTTCAAAAGTGCTACAACGCTAAGGTTAAGACAGTGGGTCATTGTCACTAAGAAGGTAAACTGAGAAGCCAGTGACATTTTAATATGTGTTTATCATATGAATATGTTATATTCATATGTTTATCAATTCCAGGTAGCATCTTGGACAAAATATTGGGCAGCCTTGTCTGGAACACAGCTTTTTTACTATGCTGCCAAATCTCTGAAGGCTACAGAAAGAAAACATGTGAGTACTCCTCCTCCGACTTCAGTACTGGATCACAGCCTCTTCTTCATAGTTGTAAAGAAGATAGTCCTAATAGGAGGAAAGGTTTTATTCCGTATTCCAGCACAGAAATTTTTACACTTGTTATTGGTATGAATACTATAATGGACTCATCTTTATTTATTAAGACCATTCCAAGGAGGTCTTGGAATAATAGCCTCTATATTTTTAGGTCTCCTTTGAATATCATTATTCTATAGCAAATGTCAAAAAACATTACAAATATCTTGGCATCAGTGCCTTTTCAACCCTGAGTTTTCTCATTCAGAACATAGCTCAGGACTATTACCTTTGAATCTCAGTTTCTAATAAGTAAAATGTGAAAAATTGGGACCAGCATCTAAAGTTCTTTCCATCTCAGTTTCTGCTGCAGTGACACTTTCAGTAATGGAGGAATGAGAGTAATTACTATAAGGTGCCTCCTTGTGCTTCATCTTAAAAGAATCTTCCAGTGCTCTTTTTCTCTGTTTAGAATATTGCTGTAAATTTTTTGCCTGTTGTTTTTACATGACAGTGATAACATGGAAGAAAAATGTCCTGTGCTACATTAACAAAATCACTCTGAGGAAGTGGTAGAATGTTAACCTTGAGCAAAAAAGCTAAAAGACAGCACCCAGCCTATGAGTCCAAGCCCCAGTACCAGCACTCTGCTCACCAAAAAAATAAAAATTAAAATTCCCTTAAGAAGAATTTTATTTCTAAATCATATATTGAGGAGAGACAATTAAATGGCATACTACACTGGGGAAAGTTGAGAACAATATAAGTAAGTCCTCTTAGTACTTAAAACTTTACTAATGACACTGCCTAATTGAGAGAAGCTCTGCTTACAGTTTCACCCTTTAATCAAACCAGTTATAGAAGAGGATATTTTTTGTTTAAATGTGGGAAATGCCATTAGATCACATTGCCTGCTTTATCAGTATTCCCACTACCCATCACTGTCCTAAATTTCATATTAATCATTGCTCACCTTTCTTTAGGATGTTACCATTTCCCAAACTAATACATTTCAGGGGTGGGGGTATAGATTTTCAGGGGTTTTTTTGTTGTTAGTTTGCTTTTCTTTTTTTTTAACTTTTTAATTGTTATTATAAAGGTGATATACAGAGGATTTACAGTTGTATAAGTCAGGTAAAGAGTACATTTCTTTTTGGACAATGTCACCATTTGTGGGTTTTTAATACTATAGATTGAACCCAGAGCTGTACCAGCTCCTGAAATCATTTTTGGTTTTTGTTTTGTTGAGTGGCTGCTATTGAGACAGGCTGGCCTCAAACTCGAGATATTTCCCCTCAGCTTCTCAAGTGCTGGTTTTACATCTGTGTATCATCCTGCCAGACTGGAATTACAAATTCTTAAGCATTGACTTCCTTACTATTATAATTGTTTACATAACTCTTGTACTGATGTAAAAAAAACAGTAACATTCCATTCTATGCATATTAATTTTTGTACCCTAGCTATTTTATGTAGTCAGCATACTCTGAAACATAACATTTATAGTAGTAGCAGACATATACTCTTCAAAATTATTCTAATTTTACTGAAACATTTTGCATTGATTTCCCTAGTTAGTATTACTATGCTTTATAGTGAGAAAGAAAGGTTGATATGGTTAAATTAAGTCCTTTAGGACTTAATTTTTCTTTTTTTTTGTCTGTCATGGGGCTTGAACTCTGGGCCTGAGTGCTGTCTTATCAGTTCTTCAGCTCAAGGCAAGTGCTCTACCACTTGAGCCACAGTGACACTTCCAGTTTTCTGGTGGTTTATTGGAGATAAGAGTCTTATGGACTTTCCTGTCTGGGTTGCCTTTGAACTGCAGTCCTCAGATCTCAGCCTCCTGAGTAGCTAGGATTACAGGAGTGAGCCACCAGCACCCAGCAGGACTTAATTTTTTCAGGCTATCTAAAGAGGGCATGCTAGATGCATCTTAGTAGTAAAAGGTCTGAAGCTGACCTGAACTAACATGAAATCTCAAATCTTATCTTTCATTAGGAGGAACTGAAATTCTTACATAAGAATTAACCATAAAACTCACGAGTTTTACTTTTTAATTTTAGTTTTAGTTTTATTAATAAATTTATCATTTCATCTCAGTTCAAATCAACATCAAATAAGAACGTCTCTGTAGTCGGATGGATGGTGATGATGGCTGATGACCCAGAACATCCAGACCTCTTCTTATTGACTGACTCTGAGAAAGGTGACTTATTAGAACTAAGACAAGAGCTTAAAGTACTATGGATGCATAACATTTTAGAAAGCCCAAAATCCAGTTTAATTGGAATTCTAAACAGAGGAAATGTTTCTGTAGCTTTACCTTTGAAGCAACTATTTTTCAAACATATTTCAGTGAACCAGTATTTTTATAGTTTGTTTTCTTTACCATTTAGACATAAGCTTAAAAATTGAAAGCTCAAGTAATTCTTAGAAGGATAATAGGTGGTAGGGGTTGGGAATTTGAGAATATAGCCCATTGTTACTTAAAAATTTCAGAAATTATACCCTTAATTGAAAGTGCTAGTATTCCTTTAATTTTTATTCTGTTACTTTAATTGGTTATTTGGCTCAAATCCCTTTCTACATTAATTTAAATACTTTACATATACAGAAATTTATCAGTCCCATAATTGGCTATTAGCCTAATTTAGAGTTTGTGAAGTAAATGAGAAAAATTGGAGAGTGAGCTGTGTATGACCACATCATACCCCCTGACCTTCCCTTTATCTTCTATGAACACTACAGGGACCATCAGAAAAGACTCTGGAGCAGTTGTTGCTTTTACTTTATAACAACTGCCAGCACTTGGCAAGTACCACAGAGGAGACCCAAAAAGAAATGCACATCTGCCCAGAGTTCCTTACTACAGCAGCTCACAAGTGATGTAGTCAAGTTCTGAGTCCTTTGAATATACTATAAAGGGGAGGGGGAAAAAATAAAAACCTGAGACAATGAAGACAAAGTTAAAGTAAGGATAATACATGAATGTTGGTTTATTTTCTATTTACCTTAATATATGCAGCCAAATAAAATGTTCTTAGTATGAATTTTTTTTGTCATATACCAAATGAAAATAAAAGAGCTACTGTGGCACTTGATAATTTCTCGTTTCTAAAAGAGAAAAGATTTTTCCATAGATTTTTCCAGGGAGCCCATAGAACAACTGGAACCATAATCATGGCCAGTGTGTTGTAACTAAAGGCTAAAAGTATAACTAATAGCCTTAATTATGTTACATAACTGATGTTTATTAACCATATTGAAATATGCAAATACTTAACTGTTAACTTGTAATATTTAGGTTAAATACTATTAACATATTTTACATTCTTATCTAGATAGACAAATCTAGTAAGCCATATAGTTATTTTACTTAGATACTATTTCTAAAAACAATTAAACCATCTTTTTTTTCTAGTTTAAAACCAGCAAAACAGTGGCTTTGTGAATATGAATATAAAATAGCATGTTAATGATTTACATAAACCAAATCTTTGTTCATACTGGAAAGTCATGCAGTCAGTAAATAGAATTCTGAAACTGAGAACTCTAGACATACACATCACTATAATATCTAGTAGAGTTTTAACATGGAATGTTCCTTAAATTTTTATTATTTTCCACTTGCTTTTTGTAATTTTAGGAAATTCATACAAGTTTCAAGCTGGCAGTAGGATGAATGCCATGCTGTGGTTTAAACATTTGAGTGCAGCCTGCCAAAGTAACAAACAACCGGTAAGCATTTTTCTTCATTCTCAGCATAATCCATAACTTGGGAATATATTGAAAAGTTCCAAGAAAAGTGAGTAGAAATATTGTCTTTCTTTCCAGACAGGTTTCATAGCTTAGGCTGCTTGGAACTCACCAGGGTAGCCAGGCTTCTCTCAACCCTGCAAACCTCTTGCCTCAGCCTCCCTAGTGCTGAGATTACAGTGTGTAATCCTTTGCCCAGTTGACTAGAAGAACTAGGAAAATGGTGTGGTTTTTATTGTCTTATTAACAACAATCTGTAAGACATGAAGCACATTTTAATAAGGATCTAGACTACAGACAGAATTTCAAATAGTAAGAGTTATACAATATAAAATATAGAAACAACTTTAGATAATGTGTACAGGGAGCTATCTTAAAAATGAGACTATTGCCGGGCACCGGTGGCTCACGCCTGTAATCCTAGCTACTCAGGAGGCTGAGATCTGAGAATCGCAGTTCAAATCCAGCCCAGGCAAGAAAGACTGTGAGACTCTTATCTCCAATAAACCACCCCTGTATTGGCAGTGAAACCAGACTTTCCTTATGTTTTTGTTTTACTGAAACAGTGTTTTGGGCGTTATTTTGGTTTAATATTTTTTATTATAAAGATGCTATACAGAGGGGCTACAGTTACAAAATTAAGGTAATAAGTACATTTCCTGTCAAGCATTGTTACCCCCTCCTTTGTTTTCCCCCTACTATCCCTTCTCTTCCTACCTCCCCAACTCTTCCCTCCCCCACCTTATAACAAGAAATTTTTTTTCTTAAGTGAAAGGCTTTCAGCTACAAAGGCAAAAGAATCTCTCCAGTTTTCTCCAGGTCTTGTTACAGTAGTAATGTAAACAACTTAGAGCTATGGGTTTTCTAGAACCTTTTGACAAGCATGAATTTAGGATATTCATAGGACAAAAGTTTACAATGACTACTATCAGCAGCTAATTTTGAAAAGTAAAATGTACTATAAAAGTTCAAAGGAGGAGGCAACAATACTCAATAGAAAATGTACTCATTACCTTGCTCGTGTAACTATAACCCCTCTGTTACAGCATTTTTACAATAAAAAACGTATCAAAAAAAAGTTCAAAATGCTTGCCTGGTGCCAAGAGTTTATGCCTATAATCCTATCTACTCAGGAGGCAGGAAAGTCCATGAGACTCTTCGGTTACCCTCCAGAAAACCCAAAGTGGTTCTGTGGCTCAAAGTGGTGGAGCACTAGCCTTGAGCAAAAAAAAAAAAAAAAAAAGCTGAGGGGACAGCACCCAGGCCCTGAGTTCAAGCCCTACGACCAACAAAAAAGACAGTATTTGCATAGCAGCGGAGAGGTCCAATGTTTTTACTAGTAGCACTGCCTGCTAAACAAGTAAGCAGATTTACATAAGTAGGGTTTTTTGTTGTTGTTGTTTCTGTATCTGTCACAACATGGAAACAAATTTATAAGTAAAACCTGTGAAACTTGACAATTTTTAGAAGACTGGTTCAAATACAAAATAATTTAATAAATCATAAACAACTTAAGAAATGAGACATTTACTTAAGTACGATAGAGAATTTAAAAGCACTTACATATTTCATTTACAGTTGTATTCAGAGGGATTTTATGTGTGTCAGTACTGGGACTTGAACTCAAGGCTTGGCACTATCCCTAAGCTGCTTTTGCTCAAGGTTAGCACTCTACTACTTGAACCACTGCTCCATTTCTGACTTTTGAGTGGTTGTTGGAGATAAGAATCTCACAAACTTTCCTGCCCAGTCTTGCTTCAAATCTTGATCCTCAGATCTCAAATTCCTGAGTAGCTGGTATTAAAGGCCCCTGGTGCCTGGCTCCCAATGGGATTTTTTTATTCAGAAGCTAACATAAAAGTGCTCCTGGTTTTGAATGTAACAAGTTTCAAAAAGACTGCTGGTATGTGAGAGCTGTAGCCAGATTAAAGAATGAGGTAAACCAAGTGCTGGTGGCTTATACCTGTAATCCTAGTTACTCAGAGGCTGAGATCTGAGGATTGGAGGTTTGAAGACAGCGGGGCAAGAAATGCCATATTATCTCCAATTCACCACCAGAAAACCAGAAATGGTACTGTGGCTCAAAGTGGTAAAGAGCTAGCTTTGAGTAAAAAAGCTCAAGGACTTTGCAAAAAAGCTCAAGCCAGCAACCAAAAAAAAAGGCAGACCAGTGTCTTCTGAATAGCTCTGCTAACACAACTTTGGAAACCTGCTTTCAGAATTGAGAATGTTCCATGGTTTCCCTTATTTGCAATATCTAGTATATGTATGAGTCAAGCGGAAAAGGTCAGATAATGTGATGTCAGGAAAATGAACCCTTAGACATGTATTTTAATGTTTTTTCTTTCATGCATGTGTTTCTAACGCATTTATAAGACTATCTCTTTGTTGCTTTGTATGTCCCTCCCCCACAGTATAACCCCTGCTTTCACTATATTTGATGTCAGTATAACTTGTGGAGGAGAGGGGGAAAAAACAGTTGTTTAAGGATACAGGTGGACCTGATGCAACAACGAGAAGTATAAGTTGTCGTGTCCAAAACGAGCTTTACAACGTTGGTTGGGGGGGAGGAAGGGGGGGGAGGAGAAGGTTGGGATTGGGGGGGAGGGGGGAGGCTGGGAAGGGATGTGAAGGGTAAACCAAAGGAGGAGGCTGCAATGCTTGGTAAGAAATGTACGCATTATCCTGCCCATGTAATTGTAACCCCTCTGTACAGTATGTTCACAAATAAAAAATAAATAAATAAATTTTAAAAAAATAAAAAAAAAGAATTGAGAATGTTTTCTTTTAGGATGAAACTGACTTTAGTCCTTTAACTAGAAAATTCAAGTACTTTTTTAAAATAGAAAATATTTCAGAGGTTACTCTAGAATTTCAGTCTTAAAATTAATCAAATTAAGTTCAGTACAACCTATTATGTGTTGTTTTTTTCTGAGTCACAAAGTGTTAGATCAGAATTTAATAATGAAATTTGCTCCTTCAGACTTACTTCCAAAATGGTTCTGCAAAGAAGTCCTTAATATTTGTTATACTAATCATCTATGTTGTTTTCAAAATGTGCCTATAGCACTTCCTTGTGATTCTTATACACATTGCCCTTTCTTCCTGTCCACATATCAGTTTACTTGAAAGAGTTTATTATCTTATCTCAGTAATTTTCTCTTTAAAAATGTTCTATTAATATGTCTTATTAATTGTAAATACTGAAATTCCTCTTGAGTAATATTCAAGTCTAAAAGATTTGGGCTTGCCTAAATGACAAGGGAAGGTTTTTAATGCACTTTGTAATTGGTTAATTTTTTTAGGTTCCTACGAACTTGATGACTTTCGAGTAAAAGCCTAAGAGAAAGTGAAGGTAAACCATTAGGACCTGAGGAAACAGCGCCAGCTGCAAACCATCCTGTGCCAGGAAGAGCCCTGAGCTGCATCAGCCTTTGGAGTTCTGAACCAAAAAAGCACTAATTTCAGGGAATGAAGTGAAATATTCCCAGAGAACAATTTGGAGTTGCAAAAAAAAAAAAAAAAACTGCCATAAACCATGCTTCTTAACTCAAACTGACTTGTGGAAACCACTGCCTTAAAAGAATGAAAGGAAAACCAACATGAAACACCAAATAGTGTGTGTGAATCTTCTGGCGGTGCTGTGCTTGGAATAGATTGTAGCTAAGTTGCATTTCTTTTAATTTTGTAATAATTTTGGAGGGGGAACCACCTTTTTAGATACACTTTAAAAAGGAAAAACATATTTCTTAGGGATTATATGAGGAGCTGGTTTTGAACTGCAGCTGACACATTTAATTTCGTAGGGACTATACCAGCAGCCCACTTATAGTGTGTGCACTCTCCTTTGTTTTCGCACTGCAAGAGTATAGAAATGGGAAATGTTAGTAAGTCATGTGAGTTATCAGGGTTTGGTTGGGATAAGGGGCTTGTTGGTTTTGTGTTGAATGAGGGAAGATCTTTTTAAACTGTAAACTTTGGAAATTAGTACCTTGTAGGGAACATTATTTCCACAAAAGCTGAGTGTTCATATGCCAGAGTATTTTTAAGTAGGCTCCAGAACACATGGTTGCTTCTAACTAAGGTTAATGCTTAGTTTCATTTATGAAGTCATTGTTCAGCCATAGATCTGCTTAATAGAAAACTATAATCCCAAACTAAAGTTTCCTGAGATCTTAGAATAACTAGATTTTTTTCAAGTTAATCGAATTATCTCTTTTAGTCAGTTTTTTTTTTTTAACATCAAGGGTGATACTAATATTTTGCCAGGATACTTTCTTTTACAGTGTTTATTGTGCATAATGCCAGAGTTATTTTTTTATTCATTTTTGTTAAGTATGAAAGTCAAGACCTATTTGTTTAAAAGATACTTCATATATGTCTTTTACCTTAAGACAAAATAATCATAAGGATAAAGGCTGAATTTGAGGTTCTAGGAATTTTAGCCCTTTCCTCCTTATGTAACTCACCATTTTTCTGAAAGCTTACTATAGGTCTCTGACATAAACCTTATTTTTCTGTAATTGACCAAGCCATTTTGAGAGAGTTAGTCTATGCAATAGTGCATTTTAATTTCTAAAATAAGTATTGATCTTAAGAAGTCTTGAAGGTGAGATACCTTGGGATTTTTTAACAAGAAATAACTCTTGAATAAAGATTCTATGTTGAATGTTACACATTTGTAAGGCATCATAAATTTTACTAATGGCTCAGAGTAAGAATGCTTTTTGACTAATACCTGCTAATAGACTTGTGTTATTTTCAGTCTCACATGAAATTTGCATACTTTTTTAAAAACTGCAAGTATTTTAGCCTCAAGTCCATTAAACTTAAGTAGAAGATACTGCATATACAATAATTAGCTGAAACTGTGTCCAAAGAAAAACATGAGAACTTTCTGTATTTTTGGTTTAAAGAGTTCAAATGTGTTTCTCGTATAACAATTAGAAATACACTGTTTCCAGGTTTTAGTGACATAGGCTGGAGAGGGTAAATGTTGCCTATGCTGAATGATTTTTCAGTCAGTGATCTAAGCTTAACCCATGTTGGGTACACATAGAAAGACACCATCTGCATAGCCAGCAGTATTACTGTGTAGACCTTGTACATCTTTCTTTTGTTTTACATTTTTAAAAGTTCCTTAATTTGATTATTATTTTTAGAAATAATGTTTTGACAGTATATATACTTTTTATAAAATATTGTGAATTAGAACCCTGTGGATTTTTTTTGTCATGAATAAGCTAAGGTGTAGATACATTTTAAGTTAACCATATCTATAGAGATAGGTAACTGAAAGTGAGAGGTGACATCACACAGTTTTGCCAAAGAGCAAGCACTAAGATGGAAGATGTGTTTGACATTTTCAAGTTATAAACATTGTTGCTTATTCAAAAGATTAGCTATTACATTCTAAGATTATTTCATCATTTGAAACAAATTGAAACCAGTGAGAAATGAATTAGTGTATGTAAGGGTTTTTTTTTACGCTATAATTCACAAAATGTAAGTCACCAAATTATATTAAATATTTTCAGTAGCTTACTACTTGAAAGATAAATCTTTTTCTGCCTTAAGCTGAAAATTAGTGACCCAGAAGTTCAAAATTTCCTAGGTAAGAGGAAATTACTCAGAATTTAGTTGTAATTTAAATAGCTAGTTTATGAGCATATTGATTAGCATGTCATATGCTGGTGTGGTAAGTGTGCATACAAAATAAACTACGTAATGATCTTCCTAAAGCACTGCTTTGTTTCATACCCCCTCTGTTTTCAGGTTTTATTTTTCAGAATATCTTTCATTATAACCTCGAAGTTACAAGAATTGAATTGATCAAGCACATCTTCCTTTTCCATTTTCTTCAGTTTATAAATGCTGCTTAAGCATTCAAAAAGGGATCCAAACAATCTTGAGTGGATTTTTTTTAATTCTCTCTCAGCATGTGCTTCAAGGACAACTTTTTCCTGTGTGAAAAATTCTATACAACTATTGCACAACCTTCTGAATAGAGTGTTAATATTAGGTTTTATGTCCAGAATCGGGGTGCTTATAGTTGCAACAGTTTTATAAATGGCTTTTCAATCTTCTAGAAGATTTACAAAAGAGCACAAGAAGCGCTATTACTATAGAAGAAAAAAGACTGGGAGAAATGTTTACAGTCTAGCATATCTATGTTACTTGAAATTCAGCCCTCTGAGATGAGCCAGTCTCAGAATTACTAGCATTTACTTTACTAATGACTTTAGCATAAGTGTTATCCCCTTCTAAGGTTAAATCTGTAAGCTATATACATTTATTACTGAAAATAAAATTGAACAGCATCATTCTATTTCGAAATCAATACTAATAGTAGATTTAACCCATTGGCTTTTTAAGACTATAGATTGACTGTTGATACCTTCCTGGTTTTGAGACATATTCCTTTAAAACTAGTATTTATTTAAACCACCATGTATCTTATGCCAACAGGGGATATCAGTGTTACTTAATATAAGATAATCTTGAATAAAAAGAAGTCTTTTGCCTCACATGCTTCTAATTGGATCCCTTTTTGAAAGATAAATACTGACTGTATTTGGTAGAATAGTACTACTGTTGCCTGATACCAAGCAAGTGATGAGGTTTGTTTGGCTTCTTTTAGTGACCTTCTAGGAGTTTGCTTTTTTCTTTTATAATTTCTTTCAAACTTTTTATGATTTTACAGTTATTAAATTCCATTGGTGACTTAATTTCTTTCCATGTAAACCTTCTCAAAATGATTTAAGTACCTTTAGTTTTCCTCCCCTAAAAAATGGCTTGTGTCTAAAGAGACTCTTTTCTATTTAGAGGGTTCTAAAGAAAAAGATCTGTGCTTAAAACCCTTCCACTTACTGAAAGCAATTTTCTTTCACCTGCATCTCTAGTTGTAATCTGGAGAAATTTGATCAGTGCCTTAGCAGTTTGAAGACCAATTTTTAGAGCATTGAGTATGACAGTGATCATTTGCCCCTTTACCTCAGGAGTATGCTGACTCTATCTCTACCAGCAAGTCTAAGGTAGTCTGTACTGATATCTCTGGGTATTTGAGGCTGTCGCCCTTGGTTCTTGAGGTCTTTTTCAAGTAAACACTGTCCCTGTGTTCTTTTCTTTCCGGGCAAGAGATATAAAGTAAATCCACTCAAATCAACCATTAGATAAGCACTCTGAAAAAATAACTTTGAAGAGCATTCATTCATCTCAGTTCATTTTTATTTTGTTATAGTTGTAATGAAAAAGCCCTTTACAAAATCCCTAGAAGAGTAGAATTTGTTGGAGCTTATTTTATTAGAGCTACTGAAATCTTGGAATGATGCCTTTGGCGGCCAAAAATGAAATTTAGTTTGTTCTTATGGATAAGGTATCACTTAACTTACCAGTTACTGTTTACTTGAAAATAACTATGGCAAGAAAGTGATAACAGCCTGTAAGTATATAAAAGACTAAACTATTTTTCTTGATAGAAGCAAAGTTTGGGAATATTGCTTCTCTAAAAGTATTGGAAGCTTCTGTTATTTGTTTGAGTTAGGATGCTGTGTTCACATTCTTTATAAAGGTCATGTGTTCCACTGTAGACAGGTAGACATAAATGGTGTTGAAGCTCAAATGATAGGGTTAAGTAGTCCTTGAGGCTTATTAGCAGAATTTAAATCTTGATTCTAGTTATTCAGACTGCAAAGCAGTGGTGGGGTTATGAGAATACAGAGCGTGTGCTTTGGGATGGAACTTTTGATTTCTTAATAGAAAAATGAAGAAATCACAAATAGGAACTGTTTTGCATAAAAGGTAGCAAATACTGTTTCCTCCAAAAAAGCCACCTACTAGAACTGCTCACAAAATAGTCTTGTAATTATTAATATAATAGATAAAATAGCTGGTAAGTCACTAAACTCTCAAAGTGTTTGAACACCTTAATTGTTGACATTTGTTGTTTATCAGCCTACCAAAGTATATTGCAAGGGAAGGGGAATCTGGTTCACAATATAATCTAAAGGAGAGCAAAACCAGTAGGGATAAAGTACCCAATGTGTTTTACTGAAACACAAGCCATTTTTATTCTTTATCACAGTTAACTTGAGGTACTCTAATGATGAAGCACTCAATTGCACTATGACCTCCTGGAGTGATGTGCAACTTGGTTCCTCTCTTTTCCTTTTAATATGAAAATGTGAATGTGTGATCTTCAGTGTGTTTGCATAAGCTAACTTTAAATGAATCTAAGAAGTTTTCTGAAAAAAATATTTCTAATCTATTGAAATAAATCACTTAAAATTATAGATTGTGTGAAGATGTTTTGTTACCATAATTAACTTTTTGTGTGTGTCAGTCCAGGGGCTCAAACTCAAGACCTGGGTGCTATCCCTGAGCTTTCCTTCCCCACCCCACCCCCCTCAAGGTTAGTACTCTATCGCTGGAGCAACAGCTCTACTACTGGCTTTTGGGTGGTTAGAGATAATGTTTCAAAGACTTCCCTGCTAAATCGGGCTTCATCAGATTTTAGCCTCTTTAGTTAGCTATGTTAGTATTACAGGCATGAGCCACCGGTACCAGGCTAATTTATCATTAATTTTTAAAGTGCAAACCAATTTTAAATTTGTTTATTATTTTCCCTCTCAAAAGTAGTCAAGAAGGATTGATTGCTGGTACGGGATCTGTCTGAGTAAATTTTATTCTTATGAAACCCATGGTGAGAATGTGCCTTGTCACATGGTACATTAATAGTCTAGGCCTAGTTACTCAGAAGGCTGACATGTTAGAGGACCACAGTTTGAAGTCAATCTGGGCAGAAAATTAAGTCAGACTTCATTTCCAAAATAACCAGGTTGTGCTGATGCCATGGACTCAAGTGGTAGATTGTCAGCCAAGCAAATTTGAGGTCCTGAGTTAAACCCCAATACCACAAATCAAAACAAAAAAAAAAAGAAAAAATTTTAGTTAATAGATTTTGTTGGAATTAAGTCACAAGAACAATTGTTTCTTCCAATGTTTAATCTTACCTATTTTTCTTGTCTTAATTTGTCTGGGATTCCAGAGCAATATTAGGTTAAATGCAACTATATATAGTATGTCAAAGAATTTACTCATTCTCAAAAGAGTGTGTGTGTAAGAGGAGTTTTCTGCCTTTGATTTAAACCCCAGTTTCTTTTTGTGGGAGCGTGTTTACACTTTTAGGCAGAAAATGAGTGGTCATTTACACCCAGCTACCACTGGTCATCAAATGCCAATAGTAATTACAATACTCAGCCACAGAATGTGCAAAAATCTAAAGTGCCAGCAAGTAATTAAATTTCTTTCTGAATGCCACTTGTTCGTAATTTGTCAGTGTCTAGAGATACCTGGTTGTCACAACTGAGAGACGGTTCCTCTAGCACTTAGGTGGTAGAGGCAGGGGATGCTGATGGGCATCCTGCAGTAGGATTACTGAAATGTCAGTAGCACCAGGACTCAGACTCTGCCTCGTGTAATTGAGTTACAGCCCATAAATTCACTATGTTGATCTTGACTCTAGGAAAGAGTTAATGTTTGAACTCTTCCTTTCCAGAAACATTCAAGTAATACAAAAAAAATCTACAGAGTGAAAGTTGGATGTCCACCTGCCCAACTCTCCACTCTGTATTTAATAAACCATTGTCTTTGTTCTGTAACCCTAGCTGAAGTTCTTTCTGACTCAGGCTCTAGAGGCTTTTTGATTTTCTACCTCTCTAAAGACAACTTAAGACTATCACATATATTCTAGTCACAAAAGTATTAAAGCAACAGTAAGTCATTTCAGATGTCAAAATTATTTAGCTAACATACAAGATAAGCTATATGAGATTGTTAGTATTTAACCACATTGGCCTGAAAGATCAAAATAAGTCACGTCACTATTCTTAAGTTTTTAAAAATAAGCTGCATGTGTAATTCTACTCAAGAGGCTGAAATACAGAAGATGGTACAAAGCCAATCTGGGCAGAAAAGTTTGAGAGATTTCCTCAAACCCACAAGAAGCAAGGCTAGGGACCTGGGTCAAGTGATAAAGCACCATCTAAGCAAGCACTAGGTCCTGAATTCAAACCTCAAAACCTAGGGGCTGAGGAGGGAATCTTGGAAACATTTGACTGTAATAAACACAATGCCTCCAAATTTGAGGAAGAGAAACATCATGTTTTCATCTTTGTTTGGACTTAACTACTATAAGCTGAAAATTCACTGTTTTATCCTTTAGTTCTAATTTTAAATATTTGGTTTTTCTCACTTTCCTTGCCTTCTCTCTTTTCTCTTTGATTCGTTAGCTTTGAATATATCTACCAAAGTGGTATATATTCTCCAGTGCTTATGTTTTCATTCCCTGAGTTAGAACATCAAAATCAAACCAGCCATGGAAGATGATTCTGGGAGTGTAATCGTGTGTATGGATTTACCCATGTTTCGTCCTTGTGCCCTCAGCAACTGGAAGAACGTATAGCATCCAGTAAGTGTTAAATGCTAAAAAGCTTAAATGAGGCACGGGATCCCACCAGACTCCAGTGATTTCTGTGACTATAGAAGAATTTTACAGCTGGGCACTGCTAGCTACTCATGGTTCAAAGCCATCCCAGTCTGTGAGACTTATCTCCAATTAAAGCACAGAAAAAGCTGTGACCCTGTAGCTCAAGTGGTGGAGTGCTACTCTTGAGCCAAAGGAGCTCAGGGAAAGCACCCAGGCCCAAAGTTCAAGCCACAGGACCAACCCCAAAAAAAAAGGAAAAGAAAGAAAAAAGAAAACAAATGCCTTATAATTACTTTATAGGTGGATTCACCTTCCTAGTCAAAAGGCAGTGGGTAAACACATGATTAAGTAAGACTTCATACCAGCAAGTCACAAACACATGATTAAACAACACTTCTTCATACCAGAAAGACAAATAGGTTGAAAGTAGAACAATAAGAATTTTCATACAAATTGTAACCGAAAGAGAATGAGTTTTATGTTACTGTCAGTCAAATCCTTTAAACCAAAAAAATTACAAGAAATTAAGGCAATATATTAAAAGATGGGTCAAGTGATAAAGTACCATTGAGTGGCCTGTAATCCTTGCTACTTGAAGGATGAGAGGGAGGACTGAAGTCCAAGGCTAACCTGGGCAGAAAGATTCACTAAGTGTGGATATGGTGGCAGGTGCCTGTTATCCTAGCTTCTGTATGAAGCATAAAATAGACAGATCATGGCCTAGGCTGGGAGCAAGGCCTTACTAAAAAAAAAAAAAAAAAAAAGTGCTGGAGGCAGGCATGGCTCAGCAGTAGAATATCCACCTAGCAAGCCATGAGGTCTTAAATTCAAACTCCAGTACTGCAAGAGTTGGGGGAAAGGGGCACTGTGCAGAAAAGGTTTGGTATAGTAAGATTAGAAAAACATGGGCCTTATAACCAAATATATTTTGAAATATATAATGGAAGATAGTACAGAATTCTAAGTGGAACATAGATTGATCTATGTCCAATACTTATCTACTTCCTGTAATGGGCAGAATAAACAAGATAAATTAATTTGATACAATAAAATTTTACCCAACAACAGCATACACATCTTTGGTGTGCAAGGGACACTTTTCCAGAATGAATCATACATGTATTAAGCTACAAATATAAAAGCTTAAATGAGGCACAGAATCCATATTTAATAAACCACTCAGATCTCAGCCTCCTGAGTAGCTAGGATTACAAGCATGAGGCACCAGTGCCCAGCCTGAGATCCTGGTTTGAAGACAACTCAGGCAGGAAAGAGTGAAGCTTTTATCTCCACTGTACCACCGAAAAAGCCAGAAGTGGAGCTCAAGTGGTAGAGTGCTAGCCTTGAGCATAAGCAGCTCAGGGATAGCGCCCAGGGCCTGAGTTCAAGCCCTAAGACTGGCATTTTTAAAAAGTCAAAAGCCATATTTCTAAGTACTAGCAATTTCAAAAGCAAATAATTTAACTTACAAAAGTACCAAAAATAGTAAGAGCTGAGGGGAAAGCTAAAAGTTATTATTGCTGAAAACAAAAATAAATGGGAACTGCTGAGTGTTCATGAGTTGGAACTATCCAAAGCCATCTACAGATTTAGTGCAATCCTTACCAGAATTACAAATTTGTTTCACAAAAATAGGAAACCCTAAAATTTGCATAGAATCTCAAGAGACCCACTCACAAATAGCCAAAACAATCTTGAAAAAGAGATCAAAACATCTTGACACTAACTACACTGTAATCAAAGCTTTATTATACTAGCATAAAGACAAACCTAAACCAGTAGAAGAGAACAGAAAGCTTAGAAATAAGTCCACAGTGATGGTAAAATGTTGTGTTTCTGCCAATACCAGAAATTGAACTCAAGGCCTTATACTCATTCAGCTTGCCTGCTCACCTGGTGATATTCTGCATCACCAATCATTCCAGAGTTGAAGACTTCAAGCCAGGCGCTGGTGGCTCACGCCTGTAATCCTAGGTACTCAGGAGGCTGAGATCTGAGGATCGCGGTTCAAAGCCAGCCCGGGCAGGAAAGACTGTGAGACTCCTATCTCCAATAAACCACCAGAAAACCGGAAGTGGCGCTGTAGCTCAAGTGGTAGAGTGCTTGCCTTGAGCTGGAGAGCTGAGGGACCGCGCCCAGGCCCAGAGTTCAAACCCCACGACCAACAAAAAAAAAAAAAAAAAAAGACTTCAAACCAGATACTACATCACTTTCATTAAGGTGACTCCTAAAAAATAGTGAATGTTGATGAGAATATGAAAAATTTGGGGAACTTTTGTATACTGTAGGTGGGAACAGGGAATGAAAAATGGTAGCTAGGTATGTAAAATTTTACATCCTGGTAAAACAGTACTGCAGTTACTCTAAAAACTGCCACATAATCTAGCAGTTCTAAGTTTTTATACCCAAAAGAACTGAAAATAAGGTCATAAGGAACTATTGGTATATCCAGCTTCAAACAATGTGTTTAGGAAATCTGAAGAGAAGCTAAGTGAATGAGTTGGTGAAGTGTGGTGTACACCTATGATGGATATTAATGAGGTCTGAGGAAGAAAAAGCCGGTAAATGCCACAACATGGATAAACCTTGAGGATGTTGTGCCAAAGGAAATCCAGTCCAAGTTCAGTATTCTGCTTTCTAAGGGACTTAGGTAGTCAGTAAAACAGTGATTGCCAGGAGCTAGAGGAGAGGGAAATGGGGAATCCTTGTTTAATAAGCATAGAATCTCAGCTTAATAAAATGAGGTAAAGAAATGGATAGTGGGGCTATTACACAACACAATAAATGTTTAAAACCACTGAGCTTTACACTGAAGTTGTGAGCATGGGAAAGTGTTATTTTGCCACAGTAAGAAAGTAAGAATGAGAAAAGCAATAAATGTGACCTTGTAAGATGTTAGCAGCAGCACGCACCATAAGAGGTGTAATACATGTTGCTCTGAACATTTGCTCGCTGTGGAGAAAAGGCCCCAGTGTAATGACATACCTCTGTAATCCCAAATACTAGGTAGGCTAAGGCAGAAGGATCATGAGTTCAAGGCCAGCCCAGGCAAAACGCAAACAAGAAGGTATTGTTCAGGTTGTCGAGCACCTTCCTGGCAAGCAGGAGATTCTGGCTTCAATCCCCAGTACTGGAAGGGTTGGGGGAGAAATCTTCAATTTATATATTATTAAAAGTAATATTTTACCCATCTGGGTTAGAATGTGGGGTGGGGGCAGGAGTATTTAAAATGCAAGCTTCTCAGGGCTGGGAATGTGGCTTTGTGTTAGTGCTTGCCTAGCATGCATGAAGCCCTGGGTTCCATTCTTCAGTACCACATGAACAGAAAAAGCTGGAGGTGGAGCTGTGGTTCAAATTGTTACAGTACTAGCCTTGAGCAAAAAGAAGCTCAGGGACTGTGCTCAGGCCCTGAATTCAAGCCCCAGGACTGGCAGAAAATAAAAATAAAATGCAGGCTTCTGAATCAGCTAAGGCAGGAGCTGTGTACACTGCCTGGCTGGTGCACAGTGGAATTGAAATGAGCCCAACTTGCTCTCTGAGGGCAGAAAAGTAACAATTGCTTAATTTGTCAAAGCCAAGCTTGTCAGTTTGGTTCAGAAAGGATCAGCATCTGTCTTTCTTTTGCAACAACTTACATGCAAACAAGTTGCTATTTTTGTTGCCAGCAACTACTACAAGGTTTTAATGTGAAAACAGGACTCTTTTCCATTAGATACGGAAGAGATTTGCAAACAACAAACTATAGATTCTGTTGGTGGTCCCTGGCCAGACAGTAAGTCCTCTAGTTGCCAGCCTTATTTTATACAACCTGAATCATGTTTAACAGTTAATTCCTGGGCTGCAATTTCCTTTTTATAAGAGAAAGGGCTATGTAACCATTTCATGTCTCCCAGGAATTTTCAGTTAGACAACCTAAGAAGTCCAGAGTATGTCTGGCATGATTTGAATGGAGACTGATCTAGTTCAGATTAAGATAGGCTGGGAATGTGGCTCAGTGGTAGAGCGCTCGCCGTGCTTGCCTGAGGTCCTGGGTTCGATTCCTCAGCACCACGTAAGCAAAAAGAAAAAAGCCGGAAGTGGTGCTGTGGCTCAAGTGGTAGAGTGCTAGCCTTGAGCTGAAGAGCTGAGGCCCAGAATTCAGGCCCCACGACCAGACCCTCCCCCCCAAAAAAAATTAAGGTGACTGCACCTGGTAATATAGGTTCCATGGGAGCCCTTGCTTTTACTTGAATTAAAACTGCTCCCCTCTGGGGCTGGGAAGGTAGCTCAGTGGTAGAGCGCTTGCCTTGCATGCACAAGGCCCTGGGTTGGATTCCTCAGCACCACATAAGCAAAAAGAAAAAAGCCGGAAGTGGCGCTGTGGCTCAAGTGGTAGAGCGCTAGCCTTGAGCTGAAGAGCTGAGGGACAGCGCCCAGACCCAGAGTTCAGGCCCCACAACCGGACCCAAAAAAAAAAAACTGCTCCCCTAGCCTGCCTCCCAGCCCCCACCCCTATCATCACTTTGGCAAGAGGTTTATATTCTGTTTGCATAGTTGGGTGAAATAGTAATTGACCCCCCTTTTTTTTTTAAGCTCAAGACCTAGGTGCTGTCCCTTTAGTTGTTTTTTTTAGTGGGACTTTCCTGATCCAGCTGGCTTTGAACTGCAACCTTTCAGATCTCAGCCTCCTGAGTGGCTAGGATTACAGGCCTGAGCCGCTGGTGCCTGCTTGCCTCCTGACCATTTTTAAAGCTGACTGACTGCAGGATAACTTCTTCAGGGATCCCCATCAAACAAATACAGTTCCTGCTTCCTCTAGCTGAACCCACAGCAAGGAGAAAAGACAGTTATGGGAACATATCAAATGATGACTATGTCTCAGAGGGAAGCTATGTTTTGAAGCAATAAATAGGATTTTCCTGTAACACTAACCCACAGCAACTTAGAACTGTTCCTCGAGAAGGTAAATGAGATTTCCAGCCTAATTGAAATCTGGGAATGAGGCAGTGCCAATAAATAGTATCTAACTCAAGTAAGCTCTCGTCTATTTTTAAGCATATAATTCTTCATGGTAGCCTTTTTTTCTTTTTCCATTCCTTGTCAAAGTGTGCACCACTTTTGGATTTTTTTAAGTTTTATTGTAAAGATGGTATGCAGAATGACTTTTGGATTTCTACCTCATCTTTCCTACATAGTGCAGTTGGCTCCCTTCACATGCACTTAGATCACTGGTCCTCAGCTTCAGGTTAGAATCTCCTGGAGGAACTTTTCAAAATTCTAAGTCTCAGGCTGTACAGATCAACTACCTCAGAATATGGAGGTCAGAGGCCAGACTAGGCCCCAGCCATTAATGATTCTTTTGAAAGTTCACCCTATGACTTGAAGTTGCAGCCCAGATGAAGTGGCAGGATTTAGATTGCCAGTCTCTACCTCTTATAAAGAGCTTCCTTTAGGACTTCGGTTCTCAAACTACAGAAAGCTAGCACCCTCACAGGAAGGGGGTGGGGAGAGTGAGTTAGATGCCATGGCTTGGTCAAAAGGGTTAAGGAGAGGCTCCAAACAAGCTTCTAGGCAGCACTTGACACTGCTTCTCTGAAATTACAATGAATGATACTGCAGAGGGCATGGCATAGGAGCTCAGTCATAGGAGTACACAAAAGAAGTCCTTACCCAAATCAAGACACCAAGAGTTTGCTGAAGAGACACCAGGGCTCATGGCTGGGCAGCAAGTCTCCCCAGCAGTGGTGGGCCAGCAGGTGGAGAGGCTGGCCTGAGAACCCCTGACCCAAAAGCTGTTCCTCGGACACCAGAGGGAAAGCCAGAAGATCCTAGGTTCTCTGTTTTCCCTGGGCTGCCACCCAATGTCATGGTCTACGTCTGGCTTCTCGACTTCTTTAGTACAAGGACAAGCTTTCTAAACTCAAGACCTCATGGTCTTGCCACACTTCCAGTGACATTCTTTTCAAAGAAGAAGAAAAAGGAAATGCAGGTGCAGGAAAGGAAAACGAAGAGGAAAAGGAAAGAGGAGAGAAAACCAGGGGAAAGAGGGAAGAGAGTAAAAGAAAGGAAAGAAAAGGAAGAAGGGAGAAGAGAATGAGAAAAAAAGGCCATCCATTTTTAGGACTTCTATATGTGTTAAGAAGTGAAATAATTGCAAAAATTGCTTTAGAGACATGTATGGTGACACATGCCTATAATCCTAGCACTCAGCAGCTGATGCAGAAGGATGTCAAGTTTGAGACCAACCCTGGGCTACATAGGAAGTCCTGCCCCAACAGCCAAAAACCAACCAAAGAATTAATAGACAAATCTACATTTCTGCTTGTGCCAATTTTTCTCTTTTTTTTATAATGAAATAATTTTTTTATTGTAAAGATACTATACAGAGGGTTACAGTTACATGAGTGAGGTAATGAGTACACTTCCTCTTGAACATTGTTAGCCCCTCCATTGTTTTCC